>NC_069501.1:515394915-515434915 GCF_027579735.1 Bombina bombina | reverse complement strand
TATATCCCCTCTTTACTAATAGTATCAGTCTGATATCTTAAATTTACTCATTGATCTTACCATATACTACTTTTTCTTACTGTTATTTTATTGCTGACTAAAATACGTTGCAGATAAGGAGCCAACAGATTCTTCAATTTGTAATCTACCTCTTGTTTTCTCTACCTCATTCGTTCTCTCCCTCTCTACTACACAAACATTCACACTTATCCCATGTGTATTTGCTCTGCTTCTTTCTCCATCTTTCCTTTTTTTTTTCCAGCCTCACTGGCTCCTGGGCAGTCTTTAACCTTGTTAGAGAAGGAGATAAATTACAATGACTCTTGTGACCAGGTGACCAGTCTTTGTTGTTAACTGTCTGAGGCAGCAGGGACCTTGAGGTAGAAAGAGGCAGCACATACCAGATGTCCAGACAGACCCTTAATGAGGGGAGTCATTAGATACTGAGGCCAACCTAATTATATTCTCATATCAGACATGTGACTTATATAAGACATATGACTTCTTATATAAGGCACATATGTTGTATATGTATAGAGACTTTCATATCATGTTGTTTACTGTAATTTTGCTTTTGAACTGTTTAAATAGTGGATCCCCTGCACAAAACCCTTACCTGCTTTTACATGTATTGGAGAGTTTAAGGGGGGGGGGGGGGGGTATACTGCGACAAACTCTCACAGAGTGACATTTTTCCATTTTCCTGTCAATGTTACTTCTTTATGACTCTCACCTGTCACTACATAATTCCTGTCATCTGCCATTGACACAGAATTACTTATCACCAAATTCTGCTGTTCTAAAACCCCTATAATATAGAACTGTTTTGCTCCAGATTCCTCCAGCAGTTACTCATATTATCTCTATTAAACGTGACTATTAAATACAAAGCTCAGTGTAGTCATGAAGACCCATGATATAAATGACTTCAGCTGATCTCATGACATTGTATACAATCATATGGTTTAACAGCCTATCTACATATGAGCTGCCAGTTATAACCACTGAATCACTGGAGGTGTAAAAAAAAATCATCTAAACCAGCACCATGTCCATTGCTCCAACCCTCTTACTCAGCACCTTTCTCTGCAATCAGAAAGTTCATTTTCTGCCTCATTTAGTGCCGTTTAAACTCCTGCTCTCCTTTTAATAAGGAAAACACAGTAGAAGGGAAGAGGAAGCTGTGAAATATCCAGAAGAGAGCAATGTGATAAGAGATGCAATGGGGAAAAATAGAGATTTAGAACAAGAAAACGATAAAAGTGTATTGGTTTAGCAAAGTATCCACTTCTGTGCAGTGAGCTCTAAGCATCTCAGCTGCAGGTTTAGAAAATAACCAAAGTGTCTGTGGAGGTGAGCAGTGTGTGCATGTGCGTGCAAGTGTGTCTATGTGCTAGTGCATGTATGTGTTTGTGTATGCGTGTACATGCTAGTGCATGTGTGTATGTGCTAGTGCATGTGTGTGTGTTTGCGTGTGTGCGTGTATGGTCTAGTGCATGTGTGTGTATGTGCTAGTGCATGTGTTTGTGTGTATGTACATGCTATTGCATGTGTGTGTATGTGCTAGTGCATGTGTGTGTTTGTGTATGGTCTAGTGCATGTGTGTGTATATGCTAGTGCATGTGTTTGTGTGTATGTACATGCTATTGCATGTGTGTGTATGTGCTAGTGCATGTGTGTGTTTTTCTGTTTGCGAGTGCATGTGTATGTGCTAGTGCATGTGTGTGTACATGCTAGACCATGTGTGTGTTTTTCTGTTTGCGAGTGCATGTGTATGTGCTAGTGCATGTGTGTGTACATGCTAGAACATGTGTTTGTTTTTCTGTGTCCGAGTGCATGTGTGTGTGTGCTAGTGCATATATGTGCTAGTGCATGTGTATGTGTGCTAGTGCATATGAGTGTGTGTATGTGCTAGTGCATGTGTGTGTGCTAGTACATATGAGTGTGTGTGTATGTGCTAGAGCATGTGTGTGTGTGTGCTTGTGCATGTGTGTGCTAGTGCATATTAGTGCATGTGTGTGTATGTGCTAGTGCATGTGTGTGTGCTAGAGCAAATAGGTGCGTGTGCATGTGTGTATGTGTGTGTGCATGTGTGTGTGTGCTAGAGTATATGAGTGTGTGTGCATGTGTGTGTGTATGTTTGTGTGTGCTAGTGCATGTGTGTGTATTTGTATGTGTGTGTGCTAGTCCATATGAGTGCATGTGTGTGTGTGTGCTGGTGCGTGTGCATGTGTGTGTGTGTGTGTGTGCATGTGTGTGTGCTAGTGCATATGTGTTTGCATGCGTGTGTGTGCTAGTGCATATATGTGCGTTTGCATGTGTGTGTGCTAGTGCATATGTGTGCGTGTGCATGAGTGTGTGCTAATGCATATGTGTGTGTGCATGTGTGTGTGCTAGTGCATATGTGTGTGTGTGTGTACATATGTGTGTGTGTGTGTGTGTGTGCTAGTGCATATGTGTGTGTGTGCTAGTGCATATGTGTGTGTGTGCTAGCGCATATGTGTGCGTGTGCATGTGTGTGTGCTAGTGCATATGTGTGTGCTTGTGCATATGTGTGCATGTGCATGTGTGTGTGCTAGTGCATATGTGTGCGTGTGCATGTGTGTGTGTGCATATGTGTGCGTGTGCATGTGTGTGTGCTAGTGCATATGTGTGCATGTGCATGTGTGTGTGCTAGTGCATATGTGTGCATGTGCATGTGTGTGTGCTAGTGCACATGTGTGCGTGCTAGTGCATATGTGTGCGTGTGCATGTGTGTGTGCTAGTGCATATGTGTGCGTGTGCATGTGTGTGTGTGCTAGTGCATATGTGTGCGTGTGTGCGCTAGTGCATATGTGTGCGTGTGTGCATGTTTGTGTGCTAGTGCATATGTGTGCGTGTGCATGTGTGTGTGCTAGTTCATATGTTTGTGTGTGTGTGTGTGCATGTGTGTGTGTGTGCTAGTGCATATGTGCGCGTGTGCATGTGTGCTAGTGCATATGTGTGCATGTGTGTGTGCTAGTGCATATGTGTGCATGTGTGTGTGCTAGTGTATATGTGTGCATGTGTGTGTGCTAGTGCATATGTGTGCGTGTGTGCATGTTTGTGTGCTAGTGCATATGTGTGTGTGTGTGCATGTGTGTGTGTGCTAGTGCATATGTGTGCATGTGCATGTGTGTGTGCTAGTGCATATGTGTGCATGTGCATGTGTGTGTGCTAGTGCACATGTGTGCGTGCTAGTGCATATGTGTGCGTGTGCATGTGTGTGTGCTAGTGCATATGTGTGCGTGTGCATGTGTGTGTGTGCTAGTGCATATGTGTGCGTGTGTGCGCTAGTGCATATGTGTGCGTGTGTGCATGTTTGTGTGCTAGTGCATATGTGTGCGTGTGCATGTGTGTGTGCTAGTTCATATGTTTGTGTGTGTGTGTGTGCATGTGTGTGTGTGTGCTAGTGCATATGTGCGCGTGTGCATGTGTGCTAGTGCATATGTGTGCATGTGTGTGTGCTAGTGCATATGTGTGCATGTGCGTGTGCTAGTGCATATGTGTGCATGTGTGTGTGCTAGTGCATATGTGTGCATGTGTGTGTGCTAGTGTATATGTGTGCATGTGTGTGTGCTAGTGCATATGTGTGCGTGTGTGCATGTTTGTGTGCTAGTGCATATGTGTGTGTGTGTGCATGTGTGTGTGTGCTAGTGCATATGTGTGCGTGTGTGCATGTTTGTGTGCTAGTGCATATGTGTGTGCTAGTGCATATGTGTGTGTGTGCTAGTGCTCATGTGTGCATGTATATATGCATTTAATAAATATAGATTTAGTACTTCCGTGTATTTAAGTGTTTGAAACAAAAAAATACATATATTTCAACTCTATGTCAACAGTTCTGCAAACACTGTATAGATTTAGGTAGCTATATGTGTTTTATATATTTATAAAATAAATATTAGTTCCAAGCAGAAAATAACCTTTCATAGAATTATCAAGTAATAATTCTACACAACTGGATGTAAAATGGTTAAGACCTCACCTGTCAATGAAATAAATGCATTATCATTTACCTATTTGATGCAGTTTCCAGTGATCCTCTCTTCCAGTAACACCTTTATCAATATACCCAATTTCTTCTTTTCACTCTTTTCTATCCCTCTTGCTCTGTTTCTCCTATGCTTTCACACTCCCCCTTGTTCCCTCTCTCCCTGTCTCTCTCTTCTGTGATCTCATTGGCCAAAGATTTGTTCAATACCTCATTTCTGCTGCAGGAAAGGAGTGGTCCCACTTGGCATGAAGTTCAGGCACTTAAATGACACCTTTTTTTTGACCCATTTACTATTTTGTTTAAACATTTTTAACATAAAGGGGATTTAATATATAATATGTCAAGAGCTAAATGTTTGGAGACTCTCATTAATTAGTGCAGCTTGTGTATAATAAATACGGTAAATGATCTGCATACTTTTATAGTGCTGTGTGTTTATTGTCATTGTATAGTAATTATGATACAGAGTGGCATATTTATTATCAGTGCTAGATGTTCATCATCATTAATGTTAATTATTGGTTTATGTTTACTCCCCTTAATTATGCCATGCAGTATGTTTTATATCAGTTTACAAATACATTTTTATTATTGATGTGTAGCTACTCATCATTATCCAAGTGAGAATGTTCATAAGTATTGCATGAATCATTTTACTGAATCATTATACATTGCAGGGTATAGATACTTGGGACTGTTATGCAATACAGTTCCTTCTAAGTGTATCAATGCTCAGCATCACAGTGCAGTGTGCTCATGATCAGTAGAGACACCCAATATCATTCTACAATGTATCCTATTTATTAGCAGTTTTTAATATACAAGTACCCTACCCTAGTGTCATTGTACAGTACAGTAATCATCATTATACAGAAAGCTCCATGTGACATGAAGAATGTTCCTGTCTCCCGACTTCTATTTTCTTGTTCCGCAATAGATTGCTGATCTCTGCAGTTTGTGTCTCAGTCTCATATTGTAGAAATGAGTAGCTCTAAAGGGGAGGAGGTTTGTTTCTGTGCGAAGATGGGAAGGCAGATTTATAACAGTGTGTCTGAGTGTGTAGGGAGGGAAGATAGTGGTATTCTGGTTATGTGAATGTATGTGTACAGGTTCAATTCATTGTATATAATGGCAAACATAGTGCATGCTATGCTTCTGTAGCTAGATACAAATCAACTGTAATGTAAAGTGATGGACTTGTGTAGTTCTGCAGTGAGCAGTGGGTATAAAAAGAGACAATTTGTTTGGGGGAAATTCTGCATTAATGTGTAACACTAAAGGGACATTCCAGCCAAAATTGGAATCTATGTGGATGTATTTCACTTTTGAATAGAAGCATTTTTGTAATATACATGTATCAGCAAAAATGCTTCTAGTGAAAACTATAGATGTTTCAAAAGTGTATTTAAGTATGCACAGTGCACCAGCATTTTAAACACAGCACTTTCAGAGAGCGTAAAGAACTTGTACCATCTGGTAATGACTACATTTCGGCCAGATTACTATTTATGCGTTATGGCTCATAACGCTGCTTTTTCCCAACCGCTGCTATTACGAGTCTTGTAGATACAGCTGTACCGCACACTTTTTTGGCCGTAACGCAACGTAACTACCGCACCTTTCAAAAAGTCATTTTTCAATGGGACTCCCATAGCGCCAGTATTACGAGTTTTGCCTGTCTGGCCAAAAAGTGAGCGGTACAGTCTATACCGTCAAGATTCGTACCGCCATCTAAAGTCAGAAGTTATGGGTTTTGCGCTACAAAGCTGTAGCATAAAACTCATAACTAAAATGTTACAAAGTACACTAACACCCATAAACTACCTATTAACTCCTAAACCGAGGCCCACCCGCATCGCAAACACTAAAATAAAATTATTAACCCCTAATCTGCCACTCCGGACTTTGCTGCCACTATATTAAACTTATTAACCCCTAAACCGCTGCACTTCCGAATTGTAAACACTAGTTAAATATTATTAACCCCTAATCTGCTGCCCCCAATGTCGTCGCCACCTACATAAATTTATTAACCCCTAATCTGCCATCCCCTACATCGCCGCCGCCACTATAGAAACAAAAGTGTCTTAGTAAATGGAGTTCATTCAGCAGAGGGGGCTGTTACTAGTGGTGTTCCTCAGGGGCCAGTTCTGGGGCCTGTTTTGTTTAACATATTTATCTGCGATATCAGCAAAGGGCTACAGGGGAAAGTATGTCTCTTTGCAGATGATACAAAAATTTGCAACAGAGTGGATGTTCCAGGGGGGGTACACAAAATGAGAAGTGATATACAACAATTGGAGGATTGGACAAACGACTGGGATCTAAAGTTTAACACAGCAAAGTGTAAAATAATGCATTTAGGGAAGAAAAATCCAAATGTTAATTACAGACTCAATGACACTTTACTGACTGTTACAGACGAGGAACAGGACTTGGGAATTATTATTTCAGATGATTTAAAACTTAGTAAACAATGTAGTAATGCAGCGAGTAAGGCTAGCAGAATGCTTGGATGTATTGGTAGCAGTGGAGGCTCCTCCATTTGTGCACATGAGCACGTGCCCCCCTCAGCATCCCAGAAGAAAAGAAAAAAAACAGAAAAAAAAATATAATTATATTTTTTTTTACCCCCAGAAAAAAATACAATATAAACTTATTTTATTTTTTTTATTTCATTTATTTAATGATCTGATCATGATCATGTAGTAAAAGTTACAGTATAAATAATATTATACAATATACAGTATTAGCCTGTGTAGCCTCAGCCTGCCTGGTCCCTGTACTAAATTTGTCTATCTAAGCCCTAACCGCACGTGCGATAGGCTAAGCTATGGCACTGTGCTTTGCGCATTCTAAAATCGCCTGCTGCGCAGCTCCCAGCCTCCCCATCCCCATAGTAAGCTGTTCGCACACTTCAGCCTGTGCGAGGGGTGGGAGGTGTTAGAGAGAGACAGGCAGCAGGCCAGCAGCAGCCAGTGACAGAGAAGAGCGTCATCACTCACAGTCACGTGATGACGCTCGACAAGCTCCTCCCAGCTCAACGGCGCGAAATCTCATTGTGGAGATAGTCGTTGAGCTGAGAGGAGCTCAAACACTGTGTGTGTGTCTACAGTATGGGGGGTGGGGCTACACAGTGTTTTCATGCTCCAGTGTAGTAGCCGGTAGCAACCCAGACTGAATCCCTGCAATGAAGGATCAGGAACTAAGTGAGTAGGCTCTGTTTACCTACGGCATGTCAGGCTACTTTTGCACAGGTGCTTCAGTTGATAGCAATTACTGAGGGCGAGGCATGGATGCGGTCTGAGACTTCACTGCACAGTGCAATGGCAGCCACAACTGGGTGTTTTAACCTTGCAAAAAAAGTGCAGCGTGGTGCCTTGTAAATGATCACTGAGGGGGGAGGAGGGGAATGTCTGTGTGTATGTCACTAAACAAATTATTATTGCCTTGAAGCAAAACAGCCGTGTTAGCTTTAAAGTTGTCCACAGTAGAATGTATTTTTATTTATCTTCAATTGTATGGACATTCTTAAACGGATTAAAAGGAAATGGTGTGTGCAGCTCGTAAGAGAGGAAGGAGGGGGAGTGTTTTTAGTGTGATGATGAAATACATATATGTTTACATTTAAACATATATGTATTTCATAATCACACTAAAAACACTCCCCCTCCTTCCTCTCTTACGAGCTGCACACACCATTTCCTTTTAATCCGTTTAAGAATGTCCATACAATTGAAGATAAATAAAAATACATTCTACTGTGGACAACTTTAAAGCTAACACGGCTGTTTTGCTTTAAGGCAATAATAATTTGTTTAGTGACATACACACAGACATTCCCCTCCTCCCCCCTCAGTGATCATTTACAAGGCACCACGCTGCAGAACGTCTATTTTTCCCATTTGGTCACTTCCTGGTCACTGCTGATAGATACACACATCTCATAAAGTTTGCCAGAAGCGCAAAATCTGTCACTGATGAAAATGTCTGTTGCTGATCTGACAATATATGACTGGTCAGTCCAAAATCTTACTGAGGGCAGTGAGTTAAATAGAGGTAGAGTGACGGTGTGGGAGAGAGCTGCAGCAGGAGCCACTACGGCTGGGTTATCAGGACCTTTCCCAGGGGTTACAATTTGCATATGCTCATTATGACAGGCAGTGTTTAGCATACACAGAACAGTGGACGGAGCTTCTGTTGTGCTTGCCTGCATACCAGGAATACCAGTCCAACTTTGACTGGTATTCCTGGTATGCAAGCAAGCAAAATAAACGCTCCGTTCACTGTGAGATTGCTGAATAATACTGCCTGTCAATGCTGCTAGTAATATATGTCTAATGTGATCATATACTGCTAGTAATGTATGTCTAATGTGATCATATACTGCTAGTAATGTATGTTTAATGTGATCATGTACTGCTAGTAATGTATGTCTAATGTGTTCATGTCTAATGTGATCATGTACTGCTAGTAATGTATGTCTAATGTGATCATGTACTGCTAGTAATGTATGTCTAATGTGTTCATGTCTAATGTGATCATGTACTGCTAGTAATGTATGTCTAATGTGATCATGTACTGCTAGTAATGTATGTCTAATGTGATCATGTACTGCTAGTAATGTATGTCTAATGTGATCATATACTGCTAGTATATATACAGGGCTGATGTATCTGCTGCTACTGTATACAGGGCTGGTGTCACTGTTGCTCTTGTATACAGGGCTGGTGTCACTGCTGTTACTGTATACAGGGCTGGTGTCACTGCTGTTACTGTATACAGGGCTGGTGTCACTGCTGTTACTGTATACAGGGCTGGTGTCACTGCTGTTACTGTATACAGGGCTGGTGTCTCTGCTGTTAATGTATACATTGCTGGTGTCACTGCTATTACTGTATACAGCGCTGGTGTCACTGCTGTTACTATATACAGGGCTGATGTCACTGCTGTTACTGTATACAGGGCTAGTGTCACTGTTGCTCTTGTATACAGGGCATATGTATCTGCTGTTACTATATACAGGGCTGATGTATCTGCTGTTACTGTATACAGGGCTGGTGTCTAATGTTACTGTATACAGGGCTGGTGTCACGGCTGTTACTGTATACAAGGCTGGTGTCTCTGCTGTTACTGTATACAGGTCTGGTGTCTCTGCTGTTACTGTATACAGGGCTGGTGTCACTGCTGTTACTGTATACAGGGCTGGTGTCTACTGTTACTGTATACAGGGCTGGTGTCTACTGTTACTGTATACAGGGCTGGTATCACTGCTGTTACTGTATACAGGGCTAGTGTCACTGTTGCTCTTGTATACAGGGCATATGTATCTTCTGTTACTGTATACAGGGCTGATGTCTCTGCTGTTACTGTATACAGGGCTGATGTCACTGTTGCTCTTGTATACAGGGCTGGTGTCACTGTTGCTCTTGTATACAGGGCTGGTGTCTCTGCTGTTACTGTATACAGGGCTGGTGTCTCTGCTGTTACTGTAGCGTGACTTTCGCAAAGGGGTGCGGCTTTTAAAAATAGGTGTGGCTTGTTAAAAGGGGCGTGATTTTTTAAAAGGGGCGTGGCTTTCTAAAAGGGGCAGGGTCTTGTGCACCCCCATCCTAAAAATTCACCAGCCGCCACTGATTGGTAGAGGTATTTGCAGCAGAAATAGTAAGGTTCTTATGCCACTTTGTAGATCATTAGTTAGGCCTCATCTTGAGTATTGTGTGCAGTTCTGGAGACCATATCTTCAGAAGGATATTAACAAACTTGAATCTGTGCAAAGGAGGGCTACCAAAATGGTACATGGTCTAAAAAATAAAACTTACCAGGATATGCTCAATGACCTAAATATGTATAGCTTAGAGGAGAGAAGGGAAAGAGGTGATATGATAGCAACTTTCAAGTACATTAAAGGGTTTAGTAAAACTGAGGCTGTGGGTATTTTACATAAAATGGAAAATTCAAGAACAAGGGGTCATGAGCTCAAGCTAAAGGGTAGTAGATTCAGGAGTAATTTGAGGAAGCACTTCTTTACAGAAAGAGTGATTGATTTATGGAATAAACTTCCTCAAGAGGTAGTAGCAACAAACACTGTGGGGGACTTTAAAAATGCATGGGACAAGCATAGGGCTATCCTACGAACTAGATAAGTTTATACTGTTAGGTAAGGTTGGGCAGACTTGCTGGGCCTATGGCTCTTATCTGCCGTCAATATCTATGTTTCTATGTTTCTATACTAAAGTTATTAACCCCTAAACCTCTGGCCTCCCACATCACTAACACTAAATAAATATATTAACCCCTAAACCTAACCCTAAGTCTAACCCTAAACCTAACACCCCTAACTTTAATATAATTAAAATAAATCTAAATTAAACTTGCAATTATTAACTAAATAATTCCTATTTAAAACTAAATACTTAACTGTAAAATAAACCCTAAGGTAGTTAACATATAACTAATAGTTACATTGTAGCTATCTTAGGTTTTATTTTTTTTTCACAGCTAAGTTTGTATTTATTTTAACTAGGTAGACTAGTTAGTAAATAGTTACTAACTACCTAGTTAAAATAAATACAAATGTACCTGTAAAATAAACCTAAAAACCTAACCTGAGTTACACTAACACCTAACATTACACTAAAATTAAATACATTACATTAATTAAATACAATTAACTAAATTACAAAAAAATAAACACTAAATTAAACAAAATAAAAAAGAAATTATCAAATATTTAAACTAATTACACCTAATCTAATAGTCCTATCAAAATAAAAAAGCACCCCCAAAATAAAAAAAAAACACCTAGCCTACACTAAACTGCCACTAGCCCTTAAAAGGGCCTTTTGTGGGGCATTGCCCCAAAGAAATCAGCTCTTTTACCTGTAAAAAAAATACAGGTATCTAAAGAACCTAAGCTCCCCATTGCACTGAAAAGGGCATTGCCCTGAAAAGGGCATTTAGCTCTTTTTCATTGCCCAAAGTCCCTAATCTAAAAATAAAACCCATTGAGCTTTAATCCTATTGGCTGATCCAATCAGCCAATAGGATTGAGCTTGCATTCTATTGGCTGTTCCAAACAGCCAATAGAATGTAAGCTCAATTCTATTGGCTGATTGGACCAGCCAACAGTATTGAAGCTCAATCCTATTGGCTGATTGCATCAGCAAATAGGATTTATTACCTTTTAATTCCAATTGGCTGATTCAAGGGATGCCATCTTAGATGACGTCATTTAAAGGAAACTTCATTCTTCAAGAGCCATCGGAAAAGAAGAGGATGCTCCGCGCCGCATGTCTTGAAGATGGACCCGCTCCGCGTCGGAAGGATGAAGATGCCGTCTGGATGAAGACTTCTGCCCGCCTGGAGGATGACTTCTTGCCACTTGGATGAAGACTTCTCCTGGCTTCGTTGAGGACTTCTACCCGCTTGGATGAAGACTTCTCCCGACTGGATGAGGATTGATGTCCGGTCTTCAAAAACTATAAGTGGATCTTCGGAGGTTAGTGTTAGGTTTAATTAAGGGTTTATTGGGTGGGTTTTATTTTTAGATTAGGGACTTTGGGCAACGAAAAAGAGCTAAATGCCCTTTTAAGGGCAATGCCCATCCAAATGCCCTTTTCAGTGCAATGGGGAGCTTAGGTTTTTTAGATAGGATATTATTTGGGGGGTTTGGTTGTGTGGGTGGTGGTTTTTACTGTTGGGGGTTGTTTGTATTTTTTTTTTACAGGTAAAAGAGCGGATTTCTTTGGGGCAATGCCCTGCAAAAGGCCCTTTTAAGGGGTATTGGCAGTTTAGTAATTTATTTAATTTTAGTGTAATGTTAGGTGTTAGTGTAACTCAGGTAAGGTTTTATTTTACAGGTTAATTAGTATTTATTTTAACTAGGTAGTTAGTAAACAGTTAATAACTATTTACTAACTAGTCTACCTAGTTAAAATAAATACAAACTTAGCTGTGAAATAAAAAAATTAAAAAAAAGATAGCTACAATGTAACTATTAGTTATATTGTAGCTAGCTTAGGGTTTATTTTACAGGTAAGTATTTAGTCTTAAATAGGAATTATTTAGGTAATAATAGTAATTTTTATTTAGATTTATTCTAATTATATTAAAGTTAGGGGTGTTAGGGTTAGGGTTAGACTTAGGGTTAGGTTTAGGGGTTAAAGGGACACTGAACCCAATTTTTTTTTCTTTTGTGATTCAGAAAGAGCATGCAATTTTAAGCAACTTTCTAATTTGCTCCTATTATCAATTTTTCTTTATTCTCTTGCTATCTTTATTTGAAAAAGAAGGTATCTAAGTTTTTTTTGGGTTTCAGTACTCTGGACAGCACTTTTTTATTGGTGGATGAATTTATCCACCAATCAGCAAGGACAACCCAGGTTGTTCACCAAAAATGGGCCGGCATCTAAACTTACATTCATGCATTTCAAATAAAGATACCAAGAGAATGAAGAAAATTTGATAATAGGAGTAAATTAGAAAATTGCTTAAAATTGCATGCTCAATCTGAATCACAAAAGAATTTTTTTGGGTACAGTGTCCCTTTAATATATTTATTTAGTGTTAGTGATGTGGGAGGCCAGAGGTTTAGGGGTTAATAACTTTAGTATAGTGGCGGCGACATTAGGGCAGCAGATTAGGGGTTAATAAGTGTAGGTAGATCACGGTGGCGGTGATATCGGGGACGGCAGATTAGGGGTTAATAACTAATGTAGGTGGTGGCGATGTTAGGGGCGGCAGATTAGGGGTGTTTAGACTTAGGGTTTATGTTAGGGTGTTAGGTTTAAACATACATTTTATTTCCCCCTAGGAATCAATGGGGCTGCGTTACGGAGCTTTACGCTCCGTTATTGAAGGTGTTAGGCTTTTTTTTAGCCGGCTCTCCCCATTGATGTCTATGGGGAAATCGTGCACAAGCACGTAAAACCAGCTCAAAGCAGCGCTGGTATTTGTGTGCGGTATGGAGGTCAACGCAGCCATATTGCCCGCTAACGCAGGTTTTTGGAAAACCTGTAATAGCAGCGCTATTAAAGGTGAACAGTGGAAATAACTTCCAAGTTATTACTGAGCCTCTCATAACGCAAAACTCGTAATCTGGCTGTTTGTTAATTGCTGACATGATACAAGCCCCACTGGTGCTCTGAGCAGCTGCAGTATTTAAAATTCTTGTGCACTAAGAATATCTAGCTATGCTTCACATGCACGTACAGAGAAAAATGTT
The DNA here is from genome assembly GCF_027579735.1 of Bombina bombina. Taxonomy (NCBI): domain Eukaryota; kingdom Metazoa; phylum Chordata; class Amphibia; order Anura; family Bombinatoridae; genus Bombina; species Bombina bombina. Next base: position 515,421,674 of record NC_069501.1, on the reverse strand, counting down.
AACACTAAAACAGTGATAACTTTTATTAGAAGCATTTTTGCAAATACACGAATATTATAAATATGTTTCTATTCAAATATGTAATTCATCGATGTGCAGTTAAATTTTGACTGGAATGTCCCTTTAATGTTTGTACATTGTAAGATATGACAGTGACAGTGGTTATTCATTGAATCAGCAGAGAGCAGATTCGTACAAATAGATGCACTCCAGCCCATTAAAAAGGGACATTAAATGGCTGTGTACAACTACAGTAACAGGGTTGCTACTTACCATACTATAATGTTTCCTCCTGTACCTCCAACTCTTTTCAAAGCTATTCTCTTATTTCAACCCTTTAAACATTGTTGGTTATTGATGTTTTGCATCTTCACACTGGTTGCTGCCATCTTAGAATTCAAGTACCCTGTGCACATCAGTGATATTGATGTCTTCTTGGCAACAAGCCAATATCATGCACTTCAGTTTACTGTGCACACTACACCCACTCTGTATTGTGCACAGTAAACTGAAGTGCATGATATTGGCTCTGAAGAATACAGAGTGGGTTTAGTGTGCACAATACAGAGTGGGTTTAGTGTGCACAATACAGAGTGGGTTTAGTGTGCACAATACAGAGTGGCTTTAGTGTGCACAATAAAGAGTGGCTTTAGTGTGCACAATACAGAGTGGGTTTAGTGTGCACAATACAGAGTGGGTTTAGTGTGCACAATAAAGAGTGGGTTTAGTGTGCACAATACAGAGTGGGTTTAGTGTGCACAATACAGAGTGGGTTTAGTGTGCACAATAAAGAGTGGCTTTAGTGTGCACAATACAGAGTGGCTTTAGTGTGCACAATACAGAGTGGCTTTAGTGTGCACAATACAGAGTGGGTTTAGTGTGCACAATACAGAGTGGGTTTAGTGTGCACAATACAGAGTGGCTTTAGTGTGCACAATACAGAGTGGCTTTAGTGTGCACAATACAGAGTGGCTTTAGTGTGCACAATACAGAGTGGGTTTAGTGTGCACAATACAGAGTGGCTTTAGTGTGCACAATACAGAGTGGCTTTAGTGTGCACAATACAGAGTGGCTTTAGTGTGCACAATACAGAGTGGCTTTAGTGTGCACAATACAGAGTGGGTTTAGTGTGCACAATACAGAGTGGCTTTAGTGTGCACAATACAGAGTGGCTTTAGTGTGCACAATACAGAGTGGGTTTAATGTGCACAATACAGAGTGGGTTTAGTGTGCACAATAAAGAGTGGGTTTAGTGTGCACAATACAGAGTGACTTTAGTGTGCACAATACAGAGTGGCTTTAGTGTGCACAATACAGAGTGGCTTTAGTGTGCACAATACAGAGTGAGTTTAGTGTGCACAATACAGAGTGGCTTTACTGTGCACAATACAGAGTGGCTTTAGTGTGCACAATACAGAGTGGCTTTAGTGTGCACAATACAGAGTGGGTTTAGTGTGCACAATACAGAGTGGGTGTAGTGTGCACAATACAGAGTGGCTTTACTGTGCACAATACAGAGTGGCTTTAGTGTGCACAATACAGAGTGGCTTTAGTGTGCACAATACAGAGTGGCTTTAGTGTGCACAATACAGAGTGGGTTTAGTGTGCACAATACAGAGTGGGTGTAGTGTGCACAATACAGAGTGGGTGTAGTGTGCACAATACAGAGTGGCTTTAGTGTGCACAATACAGAGTGGCTTTAGTGTGCACAATACAGAGTGGCTTTAGTGTGCATAATACAGAGTGGCTTTAGTGTGCACAATACAGAGTGGCTTTAGTGTGCATAATACAGAGTGGCTTTAGTGTGCACAATACAGAGTGGCTTTAGTGTGCACAATACAGAGTGGCTTTAGTGTGCACAATACAGAGTGGCTTTAGTGTGCACAATACAGAGTGGGCTTAGTGTGCACAATACAGAGTGGCTTTAGTGTGCACAATACAGAGTGGCTTTAGTGTGCACAATACAGAGTGGCTTTAGTGTGCACAATACAGAGTGGGCTTAGTGTGCACAATACAGAGTGGGCTTAGTGTGCACAATACAGAATGGGCTTAGTGTGCACAATACAGAGTGGGCTTAGTGTGCACAATACATAGTGGGTTTAGTGTGCACAAAACAGAGTGGCTTTAGTGTGCACAATACAGAGTGGCTTTAGTGTGCACAATACAGAGTGACTTTAGTGTGCACAATACAGAGTGGCTTTAGTGTGCACAATACAGAGTGGCTTTAGTGTGCACAATACAGAGTGGGCTTAGTGTGCACAATACAGAGTGGCTTTAGTGTGCACAATACAGAGTGGGTGTAGTGTGCACACAATACAGAGTGGGTGTAGTGTGCACAATACAGAGTGGCTTTAGTGTGCACAATACAGAGTGGCTTTAGTGTGCACAATACAGAGTGACTTTAGTGTGCACAATACAGAGTGGCTTTAGTGTGCACAATACAGAGTGGCTTTAGTGTGCACAATACAGAGTGGCTTTAGTGTGCACAATACAGAGTGGGCTTAGTGTGCACAATACAGAGTGGCTTTAGTGTGCACAATACAGAGTGGGTTTAGTGTGCACAATACAGAGTGGCTTTAGTGTGCACAATACAGAGTGGGTGTAGTGTGCACAATACAGAGTGGGTTTAGTGTGCACAATACAGAGTGGCTTTAGTGTGCACAATACAGAGTGGGTTTAGTGTGCACAATACAGAGTGGCTTTAGTGTGCACAATACAGAGTGGCTTTAGTGTGCACAATACAGAGTGGCTTTAGTGTGCACAATACAGAGTGGCTTTAGTGTGCACAATACAGAGTGGCTTTAGTGTGCACAATACAGAGTGGCTTTAGTGTGCACAATACAGAGTGGGTTTAGTGTGCACAATACAGAGTGGCTTTAGTGTGCACAATACCGAGTGGCTTTAGTGTGCACAATACAGAGTGGCTTTAGTGTGCACAATACAGAGTGGCTTTAGTGTGCACAATACAGAGTGGGTTTAGTGTGCATAATACAGAGTGGGCTTAGTGTGCACAATACAGAGTGGCTTTAGTGTGCACAATACAGAGTGGGTTTAGTGTGCACAATACAGAGTGGCTTTAGTGTGCACAATACAGAGTGGCTTTAGTGTGCACAATACAGAGTGGGTATAGTGTGCACAATACAGAGTGACTTTAGTGTGCACAATACAGAGTGGGCTTAGTGTGCACAATACAGAGTGGCTTTAGTGTGCACAATACAGAGTGGCTTTAGTGTGCACAATACAGAATGGGTTTAGTGTGCACAATACAGAGTGGCTTTAGTGTGCACAATACAGAGTTGCTTTAGTGTGCACAATACAGAGTGGCTTTAGTGTGCGCAATACAGAGTGGCTTTAGTGTGCACAGTACAGAGTGACTTTAGTGTGCACAATACAGAGTGGCTTTAGTGTGCACAATACAGAGTGAGTTTAGTGTGCACAATACAGAGTGGATTTAGTGTGCACAATACAGAGTGGGTTTAGTGTGCACAATACAGAGTGGCTTTAGTGTGCACAATACAGAGTGGGTTTAGTGTGCACAATACAGAGTGAGTTTAGTGTGCACAAGAGTGGATTTAGTGTGCACAATACAGAGTGGGTTTAGTGTGCACAATACAGAGTGGCTTTAGTGTGCACAATACAGAGTGGCTTTAGTGTGCACAATACAGAGTGGGTTTAATGTGCACAATACAGAGTGGGTTTAGTGTGCACAATAAAGAGTGGGTTTAGTGTGCACAATACAGAGTGACTTTAGTGTGCACAATACAGAGTGGGTTTAGTGTGCACAATACAGAGTGGCTTTAGTGTGCACAATACAGAGTGAGTTTAGTGTGCACAATACAGAGTGGCTTTACTGTGCACAATACAGAGTGGCTTTAGTGTGCACAATACAGAGTGGCTTTAGTGTGCACAATACAGAGTGGGTTTAGTGTGCACAATACAGAGTGGGTGTAGTGTGCACAATACAGAGTGGCTTTACTGTGCACAATACAGAGTGGCTTTAGTGTGCACAATACAGAGTGGCTTTAGTGTGCACAATACAGAGTGGCTTTAGTGTGCACAATACAGAGTGGGTTTAGTGTGCACAATACAGAGTGGGTGTAGTGTGCACAATACAGAGTGGGTGTAGTGTGCACAATACAGAGTGGCTTTAGTGTGCACAATACAGAGTGGCTTTAGTGTGCACAATACAGAGTGGCTTTAGTGTGCATAATACAGAGTGGCTTTAGTGTGCACAATACAGAGTGGCTTTAGTGTGCATAATACAGAGTGGCTTTAGTGTGCACAATACAGAGTGGCTTTAGTGTGCACAATACAGAGTGGCTTTAGTGTGCACAATACAGAGTGGCTTTAGTGTGCACAATACAGAGTGGGCTTAGTGTGCACAATACAGAGTGGCTTTAGTGTGCACAATACAGAGTGGCTTTAGTGTGCACAATACAGAGTGGCTTTAGTGTGCACAATACAGAGTGGGCTTAGTGTGCACAATACAGAGTGGGCTTAGTGTGCACAATACAGAATGGGCATAGTGTGCACAATACAGAGTGGGCTTAGTGTGCACAATACATAGTGGGTTTAGTGTGCACAAAACAGAGTGGCTTTAGTGTGCACAATACAGAGTGGCTTTAGTGTGCACAATACAGAGTGACTTTAGTGTGCACAATACAGAGTGGCTTTAGTGTGCACAATACAGAGTGGCTTTAGTGTGCACAATACAGAGTGGGCTTAGTGTGCACAATACAGAGTGGCTTTAGTGTGCACAATACAGAGTGGGTGTAGTGTGCACACAATACAGAGTGGGTGTAGTGTGCACAATACAGAGTGGCTTTAGTGTGCACAATACAGAGTGGCTTTAGTGTGCACAATACAGAGTGACTTTAGTGTGCACAATACAGAGTGGCTTTAGTGTGCACAATACAGAGTGGCTTTAGTGTGCACAATACAGAGTGGCTTTAGTGTGCACAATACAGAGTGGGCTTAGTGTGCACAATACAGAGTGGCTTTAGTGTGCACAATACAGAGTGGGTTTAGTGTGCACAATACAGAGTGGCTTTAGTGTGCACAATACAGAGTGGGTGTAGTGTGCACAATACAGAGTGGGTTTAGTGTGCACAATACAGAGTGGCTTTAGTGTGCACAATACAGAGTGGGTTTAGTGTGCACAATACAGAGTGGCTTTAGTGTGCACAATACAGAGTGGCTTTAGTGTGCACAATACAGAGTGGCTTTAGTGTGCACAATACAGAGTGGGTTTAGTGTGCACAATACAGAGTGGCTTTAGTGTGCACAATACAGAGTGGCTTTAGTGTGCACAATACAGAGTGGGTTTAGTGTGCACAATACAGAGTGGCTTTAGTGTGCACAATACAGAGTGGCTTTAGTGTGCACAATACAGAGTGGCTTTAGTGTGCACAATACAGAGTGGGTTTAGTGTGCATAATACAGAGTGGGCTTAGTGTGCACAATACAGAGTGGCTTTAGTGTGCACAATACAGAGTGGGTTTAGTGTGCACAATACAGAGTGGCTTTAGTGTGCACAATACAGAGTGGCTTTAGTGTGCACAATACAGAGTGGGTATAGTGTGCACAATACAGAGTGACTTTAGTGTGCACAATACAGAGTGGGCTTAGTGTGCACAATACAGAGTGGCTTTAGTGTGCACAATACAGAGTGGCTTTAGTGTGCACAATACAGAATGGGTTTTTGTGTGCACAATACAGAGTGGCTTTAGTGTGCACAATACAGAGTTGCTTTAGTGTGCACAATACAGAGTGGCTTTAGTGTGCGCAATACAGAGTGGCTTTAGTGTGCACAGTACAGAGTGACTTTAGTGTGCACAATACAGAGTGGCTTTAGTGTGCACAATACAGAGTGAGTTTAGTGTGCACAATACAGAGTGGATTTAGTGTGCACAATACAGAGTGGGTTTAGTGTGCACAATACAGAGTGGCTTTAGTGTGCACAATACAGAGTGGGTTTAGTGTGCACAATACAGAGTGAGTTTAGTGTGCACAAGAGTGGATTTAGTGTGCACAATACAGAGTGGGTTTAGTGTGCACAATACAGAGTGGCTTTAGTGTGCACAATACAGAGTGGATTTAGTGTGCACAATACAGAGTGGGTTTAGTGTGCACAAGAGTGGATTTAGTGTGCACAATACAGAGTGGGTTTAGTGTGCACAATACAGAGTGGCTTTAGTGTGCACAATACAGAGTGGATTTAGTGTGCACAATACAGAGTGGGTTTAGTGTGCACAATACAGAGTGGCTTTAGTGTGCACAATACAGAGTGGGTTTAGTGTGCACAATACAGAGTGAGTTTAGTGTGCACAAGAGTGGATTTAGTGTGCACAATACAGAGTGGGTTTAGTGTGCACAATACAGAGTGACTTTAGTGTGCACAATACAGAGTGAGTTTAGTGTGCACAATACAGAGTGAGTTTAGTGTGCACAAGAGTGGATTAGTGTGCACAATACAGAGTGAGTTTAGTGTGCACAAGAGTGGATTTAGTGTGCACAATACAGAGTGGGTTTAGTGTGCACAATACAGAGTGAGTTTAGTGTGCACAATACAGAGTGAGTTTAGTGTGCACAATACAGAGTGGCTTTAGTGTGCACAATACAGAGTGGGCTTAGTGTGCACAATACAGAGTGGCTATAGTGTGCACAATACAGAGTGGCTTTAGTGTGCACAATACAGAGTGGCTTTAGTGTGCACAATACAGAGTGAGTTTAGTGTGCACAATACAGAGTGAGTTTAGTGTGCACAAGAGTGGATTTAGTGTGCACAATACAGAGTGGCTTTAGTGTGCACAATACAGAGTGGGTTTAGTGTGCACAATACAGAGTGACTTTAGTGTGCACAATACAGAGTGGCTTTAGTGTGCACAATACAGAGTGAGTTTAGTGTGCACAATACAGAGTGGCTTTAGTGTGCACAATACAGAGTGGCTTTAGTGTGCACAATACAGAGTGGGTTTAATGTGCACAATACAGAGTGGGTTTAGTGTGCACAATAAAGAGTGGGTTTAGTGTGCACAATACAGAGTGACTTTAGTGTGCACAATACAGAGTGGGTTTAGTGTGCACAATACAGAGTGGCTTTAGTGTGCACAATACAGATTGAGTTTAGTGTGCACAATACAGAGTGGCTTTAGTGTGCACAATACAGAGTGGCTTTAGTGTGCACAATACAGAGTGGCTTTAGTGTGCACAATACAGAGTGGGTTTAGTGTGCACAATACAGAGTGGGTGTAGTGTGCACAATACAGAGTGGCTTTACTGTGCACCAATACAGAGTGGCTTTAGTGTGCACAATACAGAGTGGCTTTAGTGTGCACAATACAGAGTGGCTTTAGTGTGCACAATACAGAGTGGGTTTAGTGTGCACAATACAGAGTGGATGTAGTGTGCACAATACAGAGTGGGTGTAGTGTGCACAATACAGAGTGGCTTTAGTGTGCATAATACAGAGTGGCTTTAGTGTGCACAATACAGAGTGGCTTAGTGTGCATAATACAGAGTGGCTTTAGTGTGCACAATACAGAGTGGCTTTAGTGTGCACAATACAGAGTGGCTTTAGTGTGCACAATACAGAGTGGCTTTAGTGTGCACAATACAGAGTGGGCTTAGTGTGCACAATACAGAGTGGCTTTAGTGTGCACAATACAGAGTGGCTTTAGTGTGCACAATACAGAGTGGGCTTAGTGTGCACAATACAGAGTGGGCTTAGTGTGCACAATACAGAGTGGGCTTAGTGTGCACAATACAGAGTGGGCTTAGTGTGCACAATACATAGTGGGTTTAGTGTGCACAAAACAGAGTGGCTTTAGTGTGCACAATACAGAGTGGCTTTAGTGTGCACAATACAGAGTGACTTTAGTGTGCACAATACAGAGTGGCTTTAGTGTGCACAATACAGAGTGGCTTTAGTGTGCACAATACAGAGTGGGGCTTAGTGTGCACAATACAGAGTGGCTTTAGTGTGCACAATACAGAGTGGGTGTAGTGTGCACACAATACAGAGTGGGTGTAGTGTGCACAATACAGAGTGGCTTTAGTGTGCACAATACAGAGTGGCTTTAGTGTGCACAATACAGAGTGACTTTAGTGTGCACAATACAGAGTGGCTTTAGTGTGCACAATACAGAGTGGCTTTAGTGTGCACAATACAGAGTGGCTTTAGTGTGCACAATACAGAGTGGGCTTAGTGTGCACAATACAGAGTGGCTTTAGTGTGCACAATACAGAGTGGGTGTAGTGTGCACAATACAGAGTGGGTTTAGTGTGCACAATACAGAGTGGCTTTAGTGTGCACAATACAGAGTGGGTGTAGTGTGCACAATACAGAGTGGGTTTAGTGTGCACAATACAGAGTGGCTTTAGTGTGCACAATACAGAGTGGGTTTAGTGTGCACAATACAGAGTGGCTTTAGTGTGCACAATACAGAGTGGCTTTAGTGTGCACAATACAGAGTGGCTTTAGTGTGCACAATACAGAGTGGGTTTAGTGTGCACAATACAGAGTGGCTTTAGTGTGCACAATACAGAGTGGGTTTAGTGTGCACAATACAGAGTGGGTTTAGTGTGCACAATACAGAGTGGCTTTAGTGTGCACAATACAGAGTGGCTTTAGTGTGCACAATACAGAGTGGGTTTAGTGTGCATAATACAGAGTGGGCTTAGTGTGCACAATACAGAGTGGCTTTAGTGTGCACAATACAGAGTGGGTTTAGTGTGCACAATACAGAGTGGCTTTAGTGTGCACAATACAGAGTGGCTTTAGTGTGCACAATACAGAGTGGGTTTAGTGTGCACAATACAGAGTGACTTTAGTGTGCACAATACAGAGTGGGCTTAGTGTGCACAATACAGAGTGGCTTTAGTGTGCACAATACAGAGTGGCTTTAGTGTGCACAATACAGAGTGGGTTTAGTGTGCACAATACAGAGTGGCTTTAGTGTGCACAATACAGAGTTGCTTTAGTGTGCACAATACAGAGTGGCTTTAGTGTGCACAATACAGAGTGGCTTTAGTGTGCACAGTACAGAGTGACTTTAGTGTGCACAATACAGAGTGGCTTTAGTGTGCACAATACAGAGTGAGTTTAGTGTGCACAATACAGAGTGGATTTAGTGTGCACAATACAGAGTGGGTTTAGTGTGCACAATACAGAGTGGCTTTAGTGTGCACAATACAGAGTGGGTTTAGTGTGCACAATACAGAGTGAGTTTAGTGTGCACAAGAGTGGATTTAGTGTGCACAATACAGAGTGGGTTTAGTGTGCACAATACAGAGTGGCTTTAGTGTGCACAATACAGAGTGGATTTAGTGTGCACAATACAGAGTGGGTTTAGTGTGCACAAGAGTGGATTTAGTGTGCACAATACAGAGTGGGTTTAGTGTGCACAATACAGAGTGGCTTTAGTGTGCACAATACAGAGTGGATTTAGTGTGCACAATACAGAGTGGGTTTAGTGTGCACAATACAGAGTGGCTTTAGTGTGCACAATACAGAGTGGGTTTAGTGTGCACAATACAGAGTGAGTTTAGTGTGCACAAGAGTGGATTTAGTGTGCACAATACAGAGTGGGTTTAGTGTGCACAATACAGAGTGACTTTAGTGTGCACAATACAGAGTGAGTTTAGTGTGCACAATACAGAGTGAGTTTAGTGTGCACAAGAGTGGATTTAGTGTGCACAATACAGAGTGAGTTTAGTGTGCACAAGAGTGGATTTAGTGTGCACAATACAGAGTGGGTTTAGTGTGCACAATACAGAGTGAGTTTAGTGTGCACAATACAGAGTGAGTTTAGTGTGCACAATACAGAGTGGCTTTAGTGTGCACAATACAGAGTGGGCTTAGTGTGGCACAATACAGAGTGGCTATAGTGTGCACAATACAGAGTGGCTTTAGTGTGCACAATACAGAGTGGCTTTAGTGTGCACAATACAGAGTGAGTTTAGTGTGCACAATACAGAGTGAGTTTAGTGTGCACAAGAGTGGATTTAGTGTGCACAATACAGAGTGGCTTTAGTGTGCACAATACAGAGTGGGTTTAGTGTGCACAATACAGAGTGACTTTAGTGTGCACAATACAGAGTGGCTTTAGTGTGCACAATACAGAGTGGCTTTAGTGTGCACAATACAGAGTGAGTTTAGTGTGCACAATACAGAGTGACTTTAGTGTGCACAATACAGAGTGGCTTTAGTGTGCACAATACAGAGTGAGTTTAGTGTGCACAATACAGAGTGACTTTAGTGTGCACAATACAGAGTGGCTTTAGTGTGCACAATACAGAGTGAGTTTAGTGTGCACAATACAGAGTGGCTTTAGTGTGCACAATACAGAGTGGCTTTAGTGTGCACAATACAGAGTGGGTTAGTGTGCACAATACAGAGTGGCTTTAGTGTGCACAATACAGAGTGGCTTTAGTGTGCACAATACAGAGTGACTTTAGTGTGCACAATACAGAGTGGCTTTAGTGTGCACAATACAGAGTGGCTTTAGTGTGCACAATACAGAGTGGGCTTAGTGTGCACAATACAGAGTGGCTTTAGTGTGCACAATACAGAGTGGGTGTAGTGTGCACACAATACAGAGTGGGTGTAGTGTGCACAATACAGAGTGGCTTTAGTGTGCACAATACAGAGTGGCTTTAGTGTGCACAATACAGAGTGACTTTAGTGTGCACAATACAGAGTGGCTTTAGTGTGCACAATACAGAGTGGCTTTAGTGTGCACAATACAGAGTGGCTTTAGTGTGCACAATACAGAGTGGGCTTAGTGTGCACAATACAGAGTGGCTTTAGTGTGCACAATACAGAGTGGGTTTAGTGTGCACAATACAGAGTGGCTTTAGTGTGCACAATACAGAGTGGTGTAGTGTGCACAATACAGAGTGGGTGTAGTGTGCACAATACAGAGTGGCTTTAGTGTGCACAATACAGAGTGGGCTTTAGTGTGCACAATACAGAGTGGGCTTTAGTGTGCACAATACAGAGTGGCTTTAGTGTGCACAATACAGAGTGGCTTTAGTGTGCACAATACAGAGTGGCTTTAGTGTGCACAATACAGAGTGGCTTTAGTGTGCACAATACAGAGTGGCTTTAGTGTGCACAATACAGAGTGGGTTTAGTGTGCACAATACAGAGTGGCTTTAGTGTGCACAATACAGAGTGGCTTTAGTGTGCACAATACAGAGTGGCTTTAGTGTGCACAATACAGAGTGGGTTTAGTGTGCATAATACAGAGTGGGCTTAGTGTGCACAATACAGAGTGGCTTTAGTGTGCACAATACAGAGTGGGTTTAGTGTGCACAATACAGAGTGGCTTTAGTGTGCACAATACAGAGTGGCTTTAGTGTGCACAATACAGAGTGGGTATAGTGTGCACAATACAGAGTGACTTTAGTGTGCACAATACAGAGTGGGCTTAGTGTGCACAATACAGAGTGGCTTTAGTGTGCACAATACAGAGTGGCTTTAGTGTGCACAATACAGAGTGGGTTTAGTGTGCACAATACAGAGTGGCTTTAGTGTGCACAATACAGAGTTGCTTTAGTGTGCACAATACAGAGTGGCTTTAGTGTGCACAATACAGAGTGGCTTTAGTGTGCACAGTACAGAGTGACTTTAGTGTGCACAATACAGAGTGGCTTTAGTGTGCACAATACAGAGTGAGTTTAGTGTGCACAATACAGAGTGGCTTTAGTGTGCACAATACAGAGTGGGTTTAGTGTGCACAATACAGAGTGGCTTTAGTGTGCACAATACAGAGTGGGTTTAGTGTGCACAATACAGAGTGAGTTTAGTGTGCACAAGAGTGGATTTAGTGTGCACAATACAGAGTGGGTTTAGTGTGCACAATACAGAGTGGCTTTAGTGTGCACAATACAGAGTGGATTTAGTGTGCACAATACAGAGTGGGTTTAGTGTGCACAAGAGTGGATTTAGTGTGCACAATACAGAGTGGGTTTAGTGTGCACAATACAGAGTGGCTTTAGTGTGCACAATACAGAGTGGCTTTAGTGTGCACAATACAGAGTGGGTTTAGTGTGCACAATACAGAGTGGCTTTAGTGTGCACAATACAGAGTGGGTTTAGTGTGCACAATACAGAGTGAGTTTAGTGTGCACAATAGAGGATTTAGTGTGCACAATACAGAGTGGGTTTAGTGTGCACAATACAGAGTGACTTTAGTGTGCACAATACAGAGTGAGTTTAGTGTGCACAATACAGAGTGAGTTTAGTGTGCACAAGAGTGGATTTAGTGTGCACAATACAGAGTGAGTTTAGTGTGCACAAGAGTGGATTTAGTGTGCACAATACAGAGTGGGTTTAGTTGTGCACAATACAGAGTGAGTTTAGTGTGCACAATACAGAGTGAGTTTAGTGTGCACAATACAGAGTGGCTTTAGTGTGCACAATACAGAGTGGGCTTAGTGTGCACAATACAGAGTGGCTATAGTGTGCACAATACAGAGTGGCTTTAGTGTGCACAATACAGAGTGGCTTTAGTGTGCACAATACAGAGTGAGTTTAGTGTGCACAATACAGAGTGAGTTTAGTGTGCACAAGAGTGGATTTAGTGTGCACAATACAGAGTGGCTTTAGTGTGCACAATACAGAGTGGGTTTAGTGTGCACAATACAGAGTGACTTTAGTGTGCACAATACAGAGTGGCTTTAGTGTGCACAATACAGAGTGAGTTTAGTGTGCACAATACAGAGTGGGCTTTAGTGTGCACAATACAGAGTGGCTTTAGTGTGCACAATACAGAGTGGGTTTAATGTGCACAATACAGAGTGGGTTTAGTGTGCACAATAAAGAGTGGTTTAGTGTGCACAATACAGAGTGAGTTTAGTGTGCACAATACAGAGTGGGTTTAGTGTGCACAATACAGAGTGGCTTTAGTGTGCACAATACAGATTGAGTTTAGTGTGCACAATACAGAGTGGCTTTACTGTGCACAATACAGAGTGGCTTTAGTGTGCACAATACAGAGTGGCTTTAGTGTGCACAATACAGAGTGGGTTTAGTGTCACAATACAGAGTGGGTTGTAGTGTGCACAATACAGAGTGGCTTTACTGTGCACAATACAGAGTGGCTTTAGTGTGCACAATACAGAGTGGCTTTAGTGTGCACAATACAGAGTGGCTTTAGTGTGCACAATACAGAGTGGGTTTAGTGTGCACAATACAGAGTGGGTGTAGTGTGCACAATACAGAGTGGGTGTAGTGTGCACAATACAGAGTGGCTTTAGTGTGCATAATACAGAGTGGCTTTAGTGTGCACAATACAGAGTGGCTTTAGTAGTGCACAATACAGAGTGGCTTTAGTGTGCACAATACAGAGTGGCTTTAGTGTGCACAATACAGAGTGGCTTAGTGTGCACAATACAGAGTGGCTTTAGTGTGCACAATACAGAGTGGGCTTAGTGTGCACAATACAGAGTGGCTTTAGTGTGCACAATACAGAGTGGCTTTAGTGTGCACAATACAGAGTGGGCTTAGTGTGCACAATACAGAGTGGGCTTAGTGTGCACAATACAGAGTGGGCTTAGTGTGCACAATACAGAGTGGGCTTAGTGTGCACAATACATAGTGGGTTTAGTGTGCACAAAACAGAGTGGCTTTAGTGTGCACAATACAGAGTGGCTTTAGTGTGCACAATACAGAGTGACTTTAGTGTGCACAATACAGAGTGGCTTTAGTGTGCACAATACAGAGTGGCTTTAGTGTGCACAATACAGAGTGGGCTTAGTGTGCACAATACAGAGTGGCTTTAGTGTGCACAATACAGAGTGGGTGTAGTGTGCACACAATACAGAGTGGGTGTAGTGTGCACAATACAGAGTGGCTTTAGTGTGCACAATACAGAGTGGCTTTAGTGTGCACAATACAGAGTGGCTTTAGTGTGCACAATACAGAGTGGCTTTAGTGTGCACAATACAGAGTGGCTTTAGTGTGCACAATACAGAGTGGCTTTAGTGTGCACAATACAGAGTGGGCTTAGTGTGCACAATACAGAGTGGCTTTAGTGTGCACAATACAGAGTGGGTGTAGTGTGCACAATACAGAGTGGGTTTAGTGTGCACAATACAGAGTGGCTTTAGTGTGCACAATACAGAGTGGGTGTAGTGTGCACAATACAGAGTGGGTTTAGTGTGCACAATACAGAGTGGCTTTAGTGTGCACAATACAGAGTGGGTTTAGTGTGCACAATACAGAGTGGGTTTAGTGTGCACAATACAGAGTGGCTTTAGTGTGCACAATACAGAGTGGCTTTAGTGTGCACAATACAGAGTGGGTTTAGTGTGCACAATACAGAGTGGCTTTAGTGTGCACAATACAGAGTGGGTTTAGTGTGCACAATACAGAGTGGGTTTAGTGTGCACAATACAGAGTGGCTTTAGTGTGCACAATACAGAGTGGCTTTAGTGTGCACAATACAGAGTGGGTTTAGTGTGCACAATACAGAGTGGGCTTAGTGTGCACAATACAGAGTGGCTTTAGTGTGCACAATACAGAGTGGGTTTAGTGTGCACAATACAGAGTGGCTTTAGTGTGCACAATACAGAGTGGCTTTAGTGTGCACAATACAGAGTGGGTATAGTGTGCACAATACAGAGTGACTTTAGTGTGCACAATACAGAGTGGGCTTAGTGTGCACAATACAGAGTGGCTTTAGTGTGCACAATACAGAGTGGCTTTAGTGTGCACAATACAGAGTGGGTTTAGTGTGCACAATACAGAGTGGCTTTAGTGTGCACAATACAGAGTTGCTTTAGTGTGCACAATACAGAGTGGCTTTAGTGTGCACAATACAGAGTGGCTTTAGTGTGCACAGTACAGAGTGACTTTAGTGTGCACAATACAGAGTGGCTTTAGTGTGCACAATACAGAGTGAGTTTAGTGTGCACAATACAGAGTGGCTTTAGTGTGCACAATACAGAGTGGGTTTAGTGTGCACAATACAGAGTGGCTTTAGTGTGCACAATACAGAGTGGGTTTAGTGTGCACAATACAGAGTGAGTTTAGTGTGCACAAGAGTGGATTTAGTGTGCACAATACAGAGTGGGTTTAGTGTGCACAATACAGAGTGGCTTTAGTGTGCACAATACAGAGTGGATTTAGTGTGCACAATACAGAGTGGGTTTAGTGTGCACAAGAGTGGATTTAGTGTGCACAATACAGAGTGGGTTTAGTGTGCACAATACAGAGTGGCTTTAGTGTGCACAATACAGAGTGGATTTAGTGTGCACAATACAGAGTGGGTTTAGTGTGCACAATACAGAGTGGCTTTAGTGTGCACAATACAGAGTGGGTTTAGTGTGCACAATACAGAGTGAGTTTAGTGTGCACAAGAGTGGATTTAGTGTGCACAATACAGAGTGGGTTTAGTGTGCACAATACAGAGTGACTTTAGTGTGCACAATACAGAGTGAGTTTAGTGTGCACAATACAGAGTGAGTTTAGTGTGCACAAGAGTGGATTTAGTGTGCACAATACAGAGTGAGTTTAGTGTGCACAAGAGTGGATTTAGTGTGCACAATACAGAGTGGGTTTAGTGTGCACAATACAGAGTGAGTTTAGTGTGCACAATACAGAGTGAGTTTAGTGTGCACAATACAGAGTGGCTTTAGTGTGCACAATACAGAGTGGGCTTAGTGTGCACAATACAGAGTGGCTATAGTGTGCACAATACAGAGTGGCTTTAGTGTGCACAATACCGAGTGAGTTTAGTGTGCACAATACAGAGTGAGTTTAGTGTGCACAAGAGTGGATTTAGTGTGCACAATACAGAGTGGCTTTAGTGTGCACAATACAGAGTGGGTTTAGTGTGCACAATACAGAGTGACTTTAGTGTGCACAATACAGAGTGGCTTTAGTGTGCACAATACAGAGTGGCTTTAGTGTGCACAATACAGAGTGAGTTTAGTGTGCACAATACAGAGTGACTTTAGTGTGCACAATACAGAGTGGCTTTAGTGTGCACAATACAGAGTGAGTTTAGTGTGCACAATACAGAGTGACTTTAGTGTGCACAATACAGAGTGGCTTTAGTGTGCACAATACAGAGTGAGTTTAGTGTGCACAATACAGAGTGAGTTTAGTGTGCACAATACAGAGTGGCTTTAGTGTGCACAATACAGAGTGAGTTTAGTGTGCACAATACAGAGTGACTTTAGTGTGCACAATACAGAGTGGCTTTAGTGTGCACAGAGGCTTTAGTGTGCACAATACAGAGTGAGTTTAGTGTGCACAATACAGAGTGGCTTTAGTGTGCACAATACAGAGTGGGTTTAGTGTGCACAATACAGAGTGAGTTTAGTGTGCACAATACAGAGTGGCTTTAGTGTGCACAATACAGAGTGGCTTTAGTGTGCACAATACAGAGTGGCTTTAGTGTGCACAAGAGTGGGTTTAGTGTGCACAATACAGAGTGAGTTTAGTGTGCACAAGAGTGGGTTTAGTGTGCACAATACAGAGTGGGTTTAGTGTGCACAATACAGAGTGGGTTTAGTGTGCACAATACAGAGTGGGTTTAGTGTGCACAAGAGTGGATTTAGTGTGCACAATACAGAGTGGGTTTAGTGTGCACAATACAGAGTGGCTTTAGTGTGCACAATACAGAGTGGATTTAGTGTGCACAATACAGAGTGGGTTTAGTGTGCACAATACAGAGTGGCTTTAGTGTGCACAATACAGAGTGGGTTTAGTGTGCACAATACAGAGTGAGTTTAGTGTGCACAAGAGTGGATTTAGTGTGCACAATACAGAGTGGGTTTAGTGTGCACAATACAGAGTGACTTTAGTGTGCACAATACAGAGTGAGTTTAGTGTGCACAATACAGAGTGAGTTTAGTGTGCACAAGAGTGGATTTAGTGTGCACAATACAGAGTGGCTTTAGTGTGCACAATACAGAGTGGGTTTAGTGTGCACAATACAGAGTGACTTTAGTGTGCACAATACAGAGTGGCTTTAGTGTGCACAATACAGAGTGAGTTTAGTGTGCACAATACAGAGTGGCTTTAGTGTGCACAATACAGAGTGGGCTTAGTGTGCACAATACAGAGTGGCTATAGTGTGCACAATACAGAGTGGCTTTAGTGTGCACAATACAGAGTGAGTTTAGTGTGCACAATACAGAGTGAGTTTAGTGTGCACAAGAGTGGATTTAGTGTGCACAATACAGAGTGGCTTTAGTGTGCACAATACAGAGTGGGTTTAGTGTGCACAATACAGAGTGACTTTAGTGTGCACAATACAGAGTGGCTTTAGTGTGCACAATACAGAGTGAGTTTAGTGTGCACAATACAGAGTGGCTTTAGTGTGCACAATACAGAGTGGCTTTAGTGTGCACAACACAGAGTGGGTTTAATGTGCACAATACAGAGTGGGTTTAGTGTGCACAATAAAGAGTGGGTTTAGTGTGCACAATACAGAGTGACTTTAGTGTGCACAATACAGAGTGGGTTTAGTGTGCACAATACAGAGTGGCTTTAGTGTGCACAATACAGATTGAGTTTAGTGTGCACAATACAGAGTGGCTTTACTGTGCACAATACAGAGTGGCTTTAGTGTGCACAATACAGAGTGGGTTTAGTGTGCACAATACAGAGTGGGTGTAGTGTGCACAATACAGAGTGGCTTTACTGTGCACAATACAGAGTGGCTTTAGTGTGCACAATACAGAGTGGCTTTAGTGTGCACAATACAGAGTGGCTTTAGTGTGCACAATACAGAGTGGGTTTAGTGTGCACAATACAGAGTGGGTGTAGTGTGCACAATACAGAGTGGGTGTAGTGTGCACAATACAGAGTGGCTTTAGTGTGCACAATACAGAGTGGCTTTAGTGTGCACAATACAGAGTGGCTTTAGTGTGCACAATACAGAGTGGCTTTAGTGTGCACAATACAGAGTGGCTTTAGTGTGCATAATACAGAGTGGCTTTAGTGTGCACAATACAGAGTGGCTTTAGTGTGCACAATACAGAGTGGCTTTAGTGTGCACAATACAGAGTGGCTTTAGTGTGCACAATACAGAGTGGGCTTAGTGTGCACAATACAGAGTGGCTTTAGTGTGCACAATACAGAGTGGCTTTAGTGTGCACAATACAGAGTGGGCTTAGTGTGCACAATACAGAGTGGGCTTAGTGTGCACAATACAGAGTGGGCTTAGTGTGCACAATACATAGTGGGTTTAGTGTGCACAAAACAGAGTGGCTTTAGTGTGCACAATACAGAGTGGCTTTAGTGTGCACAATACAGAGTGACTTTAGTGTGCACAATACAGAGTGGCTTTAGTGTGCACAATACAGAGTGGCTTTAGTGTGCACAATACAGAGTGGGTTTAGTGTGCACAATACAGAGTGGCTTTAGTGTGCACAATACAGAGTGGGTGTAGTGTGCACACAATACAGAGTGGGTGTAGTGTGCACAATACAGAGTGGCTTTAGTGTGCACAATACAGAGTGGCTTTAGTGTGCACAATACAGAGTGACTTTAGTGTGCACAATACAGAGTGGCTTTAGTGTGCACAATACAGATTGGCTTTAGTGTGCACAATACAGAGTGGCTTTAGTGTGCACAATACAGAGTGGCTTTAGTGTGCACAATACAGAGTGGGCTTAGTGTGCACAATACAGAGTGGCTTAGTGTGCACAATACAGAGTGGGTGTAGTGTGCACAATACAGAGTGGGTTTAGTGTGCACAATACAGAGTGGCTTTAGTGTGCACAATACAGAGTGGGTGTAGTGTGCACAATACAGAGTGGGTTTAGTGTGCACAATACAGAGTGGCTTTAGTGTGCACAATACAGAGTGGGTTTAGTGTGCACAATACAGAGTGGCTTTAGTGTGCACAATACAGAGTGGCTTTAGTGTGCACAATACAGAGTGGCTTTAGTGTGCACAATACAGAGTGGGTTTAGTGTGCACAATACAGAGTGGCTTTAGTGTGCACAATACAGAGTGGGTTTAGTGTGCACAATACAGAGTGGGTTTAGTGTGCACAATACAGAGTGGCTTTAGTGTGCACAATACAGAGTGGCTTTAGTGTGCACAATACAGAGTGGGTTTAGTGTGCACAATACAGAGTGGGCTTAGTGTGCACAATACAGAGTGGCTTTAGTGTGCACAATACAGAGTGGGTTTAGTGTGCACAATACAGAGTGGCTTTAGTGTGCACAATACAGAGTGGCTTTAGTGTGCACAATACAGAGTGGGTATAGTGTGCACAATACAGAGTGACTTTAGTGTGCACAATACAGAGTGGGCTTAGTGTGCACAATACAGAGTGGCTTTAGTGTGCACAATACAGAGTGGCTTTAGTGTGCACAATACAGAATGGGTTTAGTGTGCACAATACAGAGTGGCTTTAGTGTGCACAATACAGAGTTGCTTTAGTGTGCACAATACAGAGTGGCTTTAGTGTGCACAATACAGAGTGGCTTTAGTGTGCACAGTACAGAGTGACTTTAGTGTGCACAATACAGAGTGGCTTTAGTGTGCACAATACAGAGTGAGTTTAGTGTGCACAATACAGAGTGGGTTTAGTGTGCACAATACAGAGTGGGTTTAGTGTGCACAATACAGAGTGGCTTTAGTGTGCACAATACAGAGTGGGTTTAGTGTGCACAATACAGAGTGAGTTTAGTGTGCACAAGAGTGGATTTAGTGTGCACAATACAGAGTGGGTTTAGTGTGCACAATACAGAGTGGCTTTAGTGTGCACAATACAGAGTGGATTTAGTGTGCACAATACAGAGTGGGTTTAGTGTGCACAAGAGTGGATTTAGTGTGCACAATACAGAGTGGGTTTAGTGTGCACAATACAGAGTGGCTTTAGTGTGCACAATACAGAGTGGCTTTAGTGTGCACAATACAGAGTGGGTTTAGTGTGCACAATACAGAGTGGCTTTAGTGTGCACAATACAGAGTGGGTTTAGTGTGCACAATACAGAGTGAGTTTAGTGTGCACAAGAGTGGATTTAGTGTGCACAATACAGAGTGGGTTTAGTGTGCACAATACAGAGTGACTTTAGTGTGCACAATACAGAGTGAGTTTAGTGTGCACAATACAGAGTGAGTTTAGTGTGCACAAGAGTGGATTTAGTGTGCACAATACAGAGTGAGTTTAGTGTGCACAAGAGTGGATTTAGTGTGCACAATACAGAGTGGGTTTAGTGTGCACAATACAGAGTGAGTTTAGTGTGCACAATACAGAGTGAGTTTAGTGTGCACAATACAGAGTGGCTTTAGTGTGCACAATACAGAGTGGGTTTAGTGTGCACAATACAGAGTGGCTATAGTGTGCACAATACAGAGTGGCTTTAGTGTCACAATACAGAGTGGCTTTAGTGTGCACATACAGAGTGAGTTTAGTGTGCACAATACAGAGTGAGTTTAGTGTGCACAAGAGTGGATTTAGTGTGCACAATACAGAGTGGCTTTAGTGTGCACAATACAGAGTGGGTTTAGTGGTCACAATACAGAGTGACTTTAGTGTGCACAATACAGAGTGGCTTTAGTGTGCACAATACAGAGTGGCTTTAGTGTGCACAATACAGAGTGAGTTTAGTGTGCACAATACAGAGTGACTTTAGTGTGCACAATACAGAGTGGCTTTAGTGTGCACAATACAGAGTGAGTTTAGTGTGCACAATACAGAGTGACTTTAGTGTGCACAATACAGAGTGGCTTTAGTGTGCACAATACAGAGTGACTTTAGTGTGCACAATACAGAGTGACTTTAGTGTGCACAATACAGAGTGGCTTTAGTGTGCACAATACAGAGTGAGTTTAGTGTGCACAATACAGAGTGACTTTAGTGTGCACAATACAGAGTGGCTTTAGTGTGCACAATACAGAGTGAGTTTAGTGTGCACAATACAGAGTGGCTTTAGTGTGCACAATACAGAGTGGGTTTAGTGTGCACAATACAGAGTGAGTTTAGTGTGCACAATACAGAGTGGCTTTAGTGTGCACAATACAGAGTGGGTTTAGTGTGCACAATACAGAGTGGCTTTAGTGTGCACAAGAGTGGGTTTAGTGTGCACAATACAGAGTGAGTTTAGTGTGCACAAGAGTGGGTTTAGTGTGCACAATACAGAGTGGGTTTAGTGTGCACAATACAGAGTGGGTTTAGTGTGCACAATACAGAGTGGGTTTAGTGTGCACAAGAGTGGATTTAGTGTGCACAATACAGAGTGGGTTTAGTGTGCACAATACAGAGTGGCTTTAGTGTGCACAATACAGAGTGGATTAGTGTGCACAATACAGAGTGGGTTTAGTGTGCACAATACAGAGTGGCTTTAGTGTGCACAATACAGAGTGGGTTTAGTGTGCACAATACAGAGTGAGTTTAGTGTGCACAAGAGTGGATTTAGTGTGCACAATACAGAGTGGGTTTAGTGTGCACAATACAGAGTGACTTTAGTGTGCACAATACAGAGTGAGTTTAGTGTGCACAATACAGAGTGAGTTTAGTGTGCACAAGAGTGGATTTAGTGTGCACAATACAGAGTGGCTTTAGTGTGCACAATACAGAGTGGGTTTAGTGTGCACAATACAGAGTGACTTTAGTGTGCACAATACAGAGTGGCTTTAGTGTGCACAATACAGAGTGAGTTTAGTGTGCACAATACAGAGTGGCTTTAGTGTGCACAATACAGAGTGGGCTTAGTGTGCACAATACAGAGTGGCTATAGTGTGCACAATACAGAGTGGCTTTAGTGTGCACAATACAGAGTGGCTTTAGTGTGCACAATACAGAGTGAGTTTAGTGTGCACAATACAGAGTGAGTTTAGTGTGCACAAGAGTGGATTTAGTGTGCACAATACAGAGTGGCTTTAGTGTGCACAATACAGAGTGGGTTTAGTGTGCACAATACAGAGTGACTTTAGTGTGCACAATACAGAGTGGCTTTAGTGTGCACAATACAGAGTGAGTTTAGTGTGCACAATACAGAGTGGCTTTAGTGTGCACAATACAGAGTGGCTTTAGTGTGCACAATACAGAGTGGGTTTAATGTGCACAATACAGAGTGGGTTTAGTGTGCACAATAAAGAGTGGGTTTAGTGTGCACAATACAGAGTGACTTTAGTGTGCACAATACAGAGTGGGTTTAGTGTGCACAATACAGAGTGGCTTTAGTGTGCACAATACAGATTGAGTTTAGTGTGCACAATACAGAGTGGCTTTACTGTGCACAATACAGAGTGGCTTTAGTGGTGGCACAATACAGAGTGCTTTAGTGTGCACAATTCAGAGTGGGTTTAGTGTGCACAATACAGAGTGGGTGTAGTGTGCACAATACAGAGTGGCTTTACTGTGCACAATACAGAGTGGCTTTAGTGTGCACAATACAGAGTGGCTTTAGTGTGCACAATACAGAGTGGCTTTAGTGTGCACAATACAGAGTGGGTTTAGTGTGCACAATACAGAGTGGGTGTAGTGTGCACAATACCAGAGTGGGTGTAGTGTGCACAATACAGAGTGGCTTTAGTGTGCACAATACAGAGTGGCTTTAGTGTGCACAATACAGAGTGGCTTTAGTGTGCATAATACAGAGTGGCTTTAGTGTGCACAATACAGAGTGGCTTTAGTGTGCATAATACAGAGTGGCTTTAGTGTGCACAATACAGAGTGGCTTTAGTGTGCACAATACAGAGTGGCTTTAGTGTGCACAATACAGAGTGTGCTTAGAGTGCACAATACAGAGTGGGCTTTAGTGTGCACAATACAGAGTGGCTTTAGTGTGCACAATACAGAGTGGCTTTAGTGTGCACAATACAGAGTGGGCTTAGTGTGCACAATACAGAGTGGGCTTAGTGTGCACAATACAGAGTGGGCTTAGTGTGCACAATACATAGTGGGTTTAGTGTGCACAAAACAGAGTGGCTTTAGTGTGCACAATACAGAGTGGCTTTAGTGTGCACAATACAGAGTGACTTTAGTGTGCACAATACAGAGTGGCTTTAGTGTGCACAATACAGAGTGGCTTTAGTGTGCACAATACAGAGTGGGCTTAGTGTGCACAATACAGAGTGGCTTTAGTGTGCACAATACAGAGTGGGTGTAGTGTGCACACAATACAGAGTGGGTGTAGTGTGCACAATACAGAGTGGCTTTAGTGTGCACAATACAGAGTGGCTTTAGTGTGCACAATACAGAGTGGCTTTAGTGTGCACAATACAGAGTGGCTTTAGTGTGCACAATACAGAGTGGCTTTAGTGTGCACAATACAGAGTGGCTTTAGTGTGCACAATACAGAGTGGGCTTAGTGTGCACAATACAGAGTGGCTTTAGTGTGCACAATACAGAGTGGGTGTAGTGTGCACAATACAGAGTGGGTTTAGTGTGCACAATACAGAGTGGCTTTAGTGTGCACAATACAGAGTGGGTGTAGTGTGCACAATACAGAGTGGGTTTAGTGTGCACAATACAGAGTGGCTTTAGTGTGCACAATACAGAGTGGGTTTAGTGTGCACAATACAGAGTGGCTTTAGTGTGCACAATACAGAGTGGCTTTAGTGTGCACAATACAGAGTGGCTTTAGTGTGCACAATACAGAGTGGGTTTAGTGTGCACAATACAGAGTGGCTTTAGTGTGCACAATACAGAGTGGGTTTAGTGTGCACAATACAGAGTGGGTTTAGTGTGCACAATACAGAGTGGCTTTAGTGTGCACAATACAGAGTGGCTTTAGTGTGCACAATACAGAGTGGGTTTAGTGTGCATAATACAGAGTGGGCTTAGTGTGCACAATACAGAGTGGCTTTAGTGTGCACAATACAGAGTGGGTTTAGTGTGCACAATACAGAGTGGCTTTAGTGTGCACAATACAGAGTGGCTTTAGTGTGCACAATACAGAGTGGGTATAGTGTGCACAATACAGAGTGACTTTAGTGTGCACAATACAGAGTGGGCTTAGTGTGCACAATACAGAGTGGCTTTAGTGTGCACAATACAGAGTGGCTTTAGTGTGCACAATACAGAGTGGCTTTAGTGTGCACAGTACAGAGTGACTTTAGTGTGCACAATACAGAGTGGCTTTAGTGTGCACAATACAGAGTGAGTTTAGTGTGCACAATACAGAGTGGATTTAGTGTGCACAATACAGAGTGGGTTTAGTGTGCACAATACAGAGTGGCTTTAGTGTGCACAATACAGAGTGGGTTTAGTGTGCACAATACAGAGTGAGTTTAGTGTGCACAAGAGTGGATTTAGTGTGCACAATACAGAGTGGGTTTAGTGTGCACAATACAGAGTGGCTTTAGTGTGCACAATACAGAGTGGATTAGTGTGCACAATACAGAGTGGGTTTAGTGTGCACAAGAGTGGATTTAGTGTGCACAATACAGAGTGGGTTTAGTGTGCACAATACAGAGTGGCTTTAGTGTGCACAATACAGAGTGGATTTAGTGTGCACAATACAGAGTGGCTTTAGTGTGCACAATACAGAGTGGCTTTAGTGTGCACAATACAGAGTGGGTTTAGTGTGCATAATACAGAGTGGGCTTAGTGTGCACAATACAGAGTGGCTTTAGTGTGCACAATACAGAGTGGGCTTTAGTGTGCACAATACAGAGTGGCTTTAGTGTGCACAATACAGAGTGGCTTTAGTGTGCACATAACAGAGTGGGTATAGTGTGCACAATACAGAGTGACTTTAGTCGTGGCACAATACAGAGTGGGCTTAGTGTGCACAATACAGAGTGGCTATAGTGTGCACAATACAGAGTGGCTTTAGTGTGCACAATACAGAGTGACTTAGTGTGCACAATACAGAGTGGCTTTAGTGTGCACAATACAGAGTGGCTTTAGTGTGCACAATACAGAGTGGGCTTAGTGTGCACAATACAGAGTGGCTTTAGTGTGCACAATACAGAGTGGGTGTAGTGTGCACACAATACAGAGTGGGTGTAGTGTGCACAATACAGAGTGGCTTTACTGTGCACAATACAGAGTGGCTTTAGTGTGCACAATACAGAGTGGCTTTAGTGTGCACAATACAGAGTGGCTTTAGTGTGCACAATACAGAGTGGGTTTAGTGTGCACAATACAGAGTGGGTGTAGTGTGCACAATACAGAGTGGGTGTAGTGTGCACAATACAGAGTGGCTTTAGTGTGCACAATACAGAGTGGCTTTAGTGTGCACAATACAGAGTGGCTTTAGTGTGCATAATACAGAGTGGCTTTAGTGTGCACAATACAGAGTGGCTTTAGTGTGCACAATACAGAGTGGCTTTAGTGTGCACAATACAGAGTGGCTTTAGTGTGCACAATACAGAGTGGCTTTAGTGTGCACAATACAGAGTGGCTTTAGTGTGCACAATACAGAGTGGGCTTAGTGTGCACAATACAGAGTGGCTTTAGTGTGCACAATACAGAGTGGCTTTAGTGTGCACAATACAGAGTGGGCTTAGTGTGCACAATACAGAGTGGGCTTAGTGTGCACAATACAGAGTGGGCTTAGTGTGCACAATACATAGTGGGTTTAGTGTGCACAAAACAGAGTGGCTTTAGTGTGCACAATACAGAGTGGCTTTAGTGTGCACAATACAGAGTGGCTTTAGTGTGCACAATACAGAGTGGCTTTAGTGTGCACAATACAGAGTGGCTTTAGTGTGCACAATACAGAGTGGGCTTAGTGTGCACAATACAGAGTGGCTTTAGTGTGCACAATACAGAGTGGGTGTAGTGTGCACACAATACAGAGTGGGTGTAGTGTGCACAATACAGAGTGGCTTTAGTGTGCACAATACAGAGTGGCTTTAGTGTGCACAATACAGAGTGGCTTTAGTGTGCACAATACAGAGTGGCTTTAGTGTGCACAATACAGAGTGGCTTTAGTGTGCACAATACAGAGTGGCTTTAGTGTGCACAATACAGAGTGGGCTTAGTGTGCACAATACAGAGTGGCTTTAGTGTGCACAATACAGAGTGGGTTTAGTGTGCACAATACAGAGTGGGTTTAGTGTGCACAATACAGAGTGGCTTTAGTGTGCACAATACAGAGTGGGTGTAGTGTGCACAATACAGAGTGGGTTTAGTGTGCACAATACAGAGTGGCTTTAGTGTGCACAATACAGAGTGGGTTTAGTGTGCACAATACAGAGTGGCTTTAGTGTGCACAATACAGAGTGGCTTTAGTGTGCACAATACAGAGTGGCTTTAGTGTGCACAATACAGAGTGGGTTTAGTGTGCACAATACAGAGTGGCTTTAGTGTGCACAATACAGAGTGGGTTTAGTGTGCACAATACAGAGTGGGTTTAGTGTGCACAATACAGAGTGGCTTTAGTGTGCACAATACAGAGTGGCTTTAGTGTGCACAATACAGAGTGGGTTTAGTGTGCATAATACAGAGTGGGCTTAGTGTGCACAATACAGAGTGGCTTTAGTGTGCACAATACAGAGTGGGTTTAGTGTGCACAATACAGAGTGGCTTTAGTGTGCACAATACAGAGTGGCTTTAGTGTGCACAATACAGAGTGGGTTTAGTGTGCACAATACAGAGTGACTTTAGTGTGCACAATACAGAGTGGGCTTAGTGTGCACAATACAGAGTGGCTTTAGTGTGCACAATACAGAGTGGCTTTAGTGTGCACAATACAGAATGGGTTTAGTGTGCACAATACAGAGTGGCTTTAGTGTGCACAATACAGAGTTGCTTTAGTGTGCACAATACAGAGTGGCTTTAGTGTGCACAATACAGAGTGTCTTTAGTGTGCACAGTACAGAGTGACTT
>NC_069501.1:515205633-515394902 GCF_027579735.1 Bombina bombina | reverse complement strand
TTATCGCTACCGTAAGCAACGCTGGTATTGAGGGTTGAAGTGGAGCTAAATTTGGTTCAACGCTCACTTTTCTGAGGCTAACGCAGCCATTCATACAACTCGTAATACCAGCATTGCCTTAAGGGTGCGCTGGAAAAAAAAGGCTAGTTAGCATCGCAGGTCTTTACCGACAAAACTCCAAAGCTAGGCGTTTGTGTTTCATGTGAGGATGGTAATGTGCTATTTCTGGCGTAGGAATCTCATCCCTGTTATCTGGTATTTGATTGCATTCAATAAGTGTAGGTAAAGGCAACTGTATACCATCTGTAATAGAAGCTATTATGAAATCACTAGCTCTTCTTCCTTTTGTTTCAAACTGACCTGCACATGTACCAAGGGTGTAAGATGAAGGATTACCATTTACGTTGAATATGTTGAAGAATTCAGTTCTAGCCAGTGATCGATTGCTTTGATCATCCAGAATTGCATACATTCTTACGGATTTATCAGGCTCTCCCTTAGGATACACTTTGACAAGACATATTTTAGAGCAGGACCTTCCACTAAGTCCTTCACCGCATATTTCAGTACATTTAGAAGCAACAGATGTTTTGTTTGTTGTCTCTTCTCTTTCTCCCCGCCATGCTTTTCAGCAGGGGCAATACTTTCAAGTGGAAGGGAACTTGAAGACTCTGGGTGGAGAGCAAACACATGTCTGTCACTATTGCATTCTGAACATCTAATATTGGCTTTACAGTTTCTAGAAAGATGATCTGTTGAAGCACAGCACCTGAAGCATAGTCCATAATTTTAAGAAGCTCTATGCGTTCTTGCAAAGGTTTTTCTCTAAAGCTACACATTTCTTAAGTGGGTGAGGCTTCTTGTGCAATGGGCATTCTTGAATTAAATTCTTTAATTTCTCACTTTGCATTCCCTGACTGGAAGGTGCAACATCTGTCTTTTGGACAAACACTGATTTCTTTGAGTTCTTGAATCTTGAAGTTTCTTTCTCATGTTCTGGAGAAGTCACCGCCACTGATTTAATTGGTTAAAGAGAAACTTGGATCATTTCTTGTCTTTGCTATGTCTTGGATGAACTTACTGAAAAAGGAAAAGGGAGGGAATGATACATTATTCTCTTGCTTGTATCTTGATCCTTGTGTTGCCCATTTATCTTGAAGAGCATGAGGTAACTTCGCCACAATTGGATTCACACCTTGTGCAGTATCAAGATAACTCAGTCCTGATAGACATGGATCTGCTTTAGCTGCTTCTAGTTCCAGCAGAAGATCACTTAACTCTTGTAGCTTGCGATTGTCCCTAACTGTGACTTTTGGAAATTTTTGTATTTTCTTTAAAAGGGCATTTTCAATTACTTCTGGACTACCATAGTCTGATCCAAACGTTCCCAAACCATTTTTAAACCTGCAACTGGGTTGTCTACATGGACAGCTCTGAGCCTCTTACACGTTCTGCAGATTCAGCACCTAACCACTTTACCAGCAGATCAAGCTCTTTCTAGCAGATATACCTAAATCTTCAACAGCAGTCTTGAATGTAGACTTCCAAGACCTGTAGTTCTCTGGCAGATCATCAAATTTTGTAAGACTTGTATTAGTAAGCTCACGTCGAATCATATACCTTGCAAACTCAGACATCTCTAACCTTTCAGTCTTTGTTACTGGAGGTGCCTGAAGATCACTTGGGTAATAGGATTGAATGCTGAGGGATAGTATGGGTTCGCTGATACATTTAATCCAGCTGAAGCCTTTCTTTCACTGATCTTAATGGAGGTGACTGTGATGGCCCCATACTTGTTTGTTTACAAGAGGTTGTGTGATTTGTGCATTGACACCTGAGCTGCTTATCCGCTGAATTGCATCTGTTCTGGCTGGAGCAATTGGATCGCTATTGAGATGTATATAATTTGTGGTAGGGTGCACATCATTCCAACCTCTGTCTTTATGAGCATTGCCTCCTTCTTCCTCTCAAAGGAGTTGTAGTGTTTTCCACTCTGGTTAAGAACATAATCACATGTTCTCTTCTCTGGGTAGTCTGATCCCACCAGACTGATAGAATATTCTAGGAGCTCTTCTGTATTGGCTGCCTCAAGTACCTTTAATCTTGCCATGGCGACAGCTACTTCTTTTTCATTTTGCAGTATTTCTAAATCTGTTTCTTTTTTCGCTGCTTCTAATTCTTTTTCCTTCTCCCATTTTGCTGCTTCTAATTCTTTTTCCTTCTCCCATTTTGCTGCTTCTAATTCTTTTTCCTTCTCCTGTTTTGCTGCCTCCATTTTCAGTGTTGCTTCTTTTTTGCTAAAAGAGGCGTGCACCATTGCAGCTTCTGCTTCTGCTTTGATAATGGCGGAGCTTATAGATGAAGAGGAAGTACTTCTAGATTTAGCAGAGCGAATTGTTGAAGCAGCACGCAGTGATCTGGATTCTAGCAAGTCTGCAATCCTGCTTTCAACTGTTGCTAATGTGCTTTGCACTAGTTTCTTGCGCTGTAGATTAGATTCATTAAACTGGGTTTGAATTTGCACAGTTTCCTCAACATTAGTTTTTGATAGCAGATTAAAATATTTGCGTGACAACCTTTCATAATTTTCATAACAAGCATTAAGTCTGTCAGCAATCTTGTTTAACTGTTCTTTGTCATAAATTTCATTTGCTAAAGACAAACATTTTCTAACCTTCTCCCACATTTCATCCAATGCATCCACTAATTCATCTTTCTCAGCTTGATAACTTTGTATGACTTTCTCAGTGGGTTTTATTGTACGCTGTGGTCTAATGTTCTGCTCTTTCTCCTGTGACAGTGTAGCTTGTATTGCAAGTTCCTTTTCAGACATTTTAAGTAACTAGATTAGAGCTATTTTAACTGCAGTCATAAATTTCTCTGAGGAAACTGACAGTTTATACAAAAGTTCAGTGTACACTTCTCAGCTGCAGATTATCTTGTGTGAGACAGTGCAGATGCTTAATGGAATCTTCCTTGTTAAATGCAGAAACATTTACTGAGCTGTGTGCAGCAAGCAATGCAGCTTCTCATTTATATAAAGTCCTTAGTTACACACTGAGCTGTGTTCAGTTTAACAAACATGAGTCTTTCTATTGAAGATTAATAACTCTGAAGGTATTCTTTTTACTATTCTGTTTTCATCTACTGTTTGCAAGATGACTGCCTTCTGATGAAAGTTTAGACATGCAATCTACTTACAGTTAGCAGAATCCAGCAGTAGCTTAACTCAGACAAATTCCACAGCAGAGATTTATGAATCCTTCAAGCTTTATTGTTGCAAAACAAGAATTCTGAGGTTCCAGAAGTGGTAATTGCCAGGTAAAAAGAATTTGCCTCTACAAAGCTATTAGCAGAAAGTTCTAGCAAACTTTACACATTGAAAGTGAAACTAATTTACACACACAAGTGAAACAAAAATGGAGGCAGGAAGTGACCTCAAAAAGGTCAGAGGTAGAACAGAGAATATACATTAAATTGAATACAATAATAAAACATAACACTAGAGGGAGCACAAGAACTAAAATAGCACTTAAGATGTACATATGAATATATGGACAGAACAGGTCCCTAAATCAGGAGGTATTCTGTGAGATCACCCGCAGGGGGGTGTCTAGAGAAAGATCTGATGGCTTCCCATCTCAATGCCAAGTTACCAAGATACGGATCGAGATCGAGAGATCCTCAGGTGGAGTTGGTGGATGTCTTGTGGCACTTCAAGCTAGTGTATCTTTTTCCTCCAATTGTTCTGTTATGTTGAGTGGTAGCTCGAATCAAACAGGAGGGAATTTCAACAATTCTTTTGTGGCCCTGTGTGGCCTCGCAGGACTTTGTATGCAGATTTAGTGAGAAGAATGTTGTCTGCCCTCCGGATCTTCTAGCTCAAGGTCCGTCCTTTTATAAAAATCTAGATTCTCTAAGGCTGACTGCATGGTGATTGAATAGCTAGTTTCTTTCATGTAATAGGCAAGAGTCCATGAGCTAGTGATGTATGAGATATACAATCCTACCAGAATGGGCAAAGTTTCCCAAACCTCAAAATGCCTATAATACACCCCTCACCACACCCACAATTCAGTTTTACAAACTTTTCCTCCTATGGAGGTGGTGAAGTAAGTTTGTGCTTGATTTTTTATGATTTCTTCTGTGATAAGCACTTCTAAGCATTCTGAAGCCCAATTCCTCTCAGAGTACAGTGTTTGTGAGAGGGATGTGAAGAGATAATTGTCTATTTGATTTTATGGTTTTCCTTGCGGGAAATCTTTTCAAGGGTTCTCTTTATCAGTCGTAGGGATTCATCTCCTACCTCCCTTTTCAGAACGACGATATACTCTTATATACCATTACCTCTGCTGATAGCTTTCAGTACTGGTTTGGGCTATCTGCTATATGTGGATGGGGTGTCTTTCGGTAAGTATGTATCATTATTTTCAAGACACTCTCAGCTATGGGTTTGGCGCTTTTATGTATTAATATAAAAGTTGTAAATATATGTATTTTTACTTATATTTGCCATGAGTCAGGTCTATGTGTATTTCCCTTTGCAGTCAGCAGTTTCGTTATGGGAATCATGTTTTAGGAAGTTTGTCTTTACCTGGGGTATAGTCTCTTTTTTCAATTTAACTTGTTTTTTCTTTGGAATAACTGTGGGTAAATTAGGTTCGCAAAATGCTGTTATTTATTGCGTCATTCTTGGAGCAAGAATTTTTTTGGGCGCGAATGTGCATCTGTCTTGATGCAAGTTCGTCATTTTCCTGCGTCTTAGTTGACGTTAGGTTTGATTGGGCACAAAATTGTTGTTTGTTATGACACAAGTTGCGTAATTTCCGGATGTTTGTTGGCGCCAAAAAAATTCTCAACTTCCTTTTGCGTCGTGCGTCATACCAAAAAATTTAGTTTTTATTTTACCTCACTTCCTATATGCTCCTTGCCTTCTTTATGCTCAGCAGGGCTATGCTATATTGCTTTTTTTGCCAATTTTAAGCATTTTTCCCCATTCCTGAAACTGCTGTATGTGGAAATAAGATATTTCTGTTTAATGTTATTTTTTCTTTTTTACATTTTACAAGATGTCTCAATCTGATCCTGTCTCAGAAGCTGATGTAGGAACCATGCTGCCTGAACACAGTTCTACCAAAGCTAAGTGTATCTGTTGTAAACTAGTAGAGATTATATCTCCAGCTGTAGTATGTAACAGTTGTCATGATAAGCTTTTGCATGCAGAAAAGGTTTCTATTAGTGCTAGTACAGTATCTGTTGTTCCTTCAACATCTAAAGTACATGATATCCCTGTTGATATGAAAATTATATTGCTGAGGCTGTACAGAAGGCTATGGCTGCTGTACCACCTTCAAAAAATGTAAAAGGTCTTTTAAAACTTCTCATAATACTGATGAAATTTGTAATAACCGGCAACATACTGATATATCTCCTCTGATGAGGATCTCTCTGACTCAGAAGATCCTACCTCAGACATTGATACTGATAAATCATCTTATCTTTTTAAGATTGAGTATATTCGTTCTTTGTTAAAAGAAGTGTTAATAACTTTGGATATTGAGGAGTCTGGTCCTCTTGATAATAAATCCAGTAAATGTTTAAATTCTGTCTATAAACCTCCTGTGACTACTCCTGAGGTTTTTTTCTGTTCCTGATGCTATTTCTGATGTGATTGCTATGGAATGGTCTAAGCCTGGTACTTCTTTTGTTCCTTCTTCAAGGTTTAAAAAGTTGTATCCTTTGCATTTGGCTAAATTAGAGTTTTGGGAAAAAGTCCCTAAGGTTGATGGGGCTATTTCTACTCTTGCTAAACGTACTACTATTCCTATGGAAGATAGTACCTCTTTTAAGGATCCTTTAGATAGGAAGATTGGATCTTATCTAAGGAAAGCTTATTTGCATTCTGGCTATATGCTCAGACCTGCCATTTCTATGGCTGATGTTGCGGCTGCATCAACTTTTTGGTTTGATAGCTTAGCACAACGGGAAAAAGACTCTGATTTGTATAGAATTGTTTGTCTGCTTCAACATGCTAATCATTTTATCTGTGATGCTATTTTTGATATCATCAAGATTAATGTTAAATCTATGTCTTGGGCTATTTTAGCTAGAAGAGCTTTATGGCTCAAATCAAGGAATGCTGACATGGTATCTAAATATAGGTAACTATCTATTTCATTCCAGGGTAATAGTTTGTTTAATTCCCAGTTGGATTCTATTATTTCCACTATTACTGGAGGGAAGAGAGTTTTTTTTTGCCTCAAATAAAAAGTCTAATGGCAAATCTAAGGCTTCTAATTGGTTTTGTTCCTTTTGTCAGAATAGAGAACAGAAAACCACTCCTTCCCCTAAAGACTCTGGCTCCAATTGGAAGCCATCCTTGAGTTGGAATAAATCCAAGCCTTACAAGAAACCAAAGCCAGCACCCAACTGCATGAAGTGCGGCCCTCGATCCAGTTCTGCTGGTGGGGGGCAGATTGAAATTATTTCAAGACGTTTGGGCAGGTTCCATTCAGAATCATTGGATTCAGAATATTGTCTCTCAGGGTATCAAATAGGTTTCAGAATAAGACCTCCTATGAGAAGATTTGTTCTCTCTCACGTTCTAACATATCCTGTGAAAGCTCAGGCTTTTATGAAGTGTGTTTTAAATTTAGAGCTTTCAGGAGTGATTGTACCAGTTCCAATTCTGGTTTTTATTTAAATCTATTCATTGTCCTGAAGAAGGAAAATTCTTTCATACCAGTTCTGGATCTGATGTTTTTGAATCATTTTGTAAGAGTCCCAACTTTCAAGATGGTGACTATAAGGACTATTCTGCCTTTTGTTCAGCAAGGTCATTACATGTCCTCAATAGACTTACAGGATGCGTATCTTCATATTCCGATTCATCCAGACCACTATCGGTTTCTGAGATTCTCTTTTCTAGACAAGCATTACCAGTTTGTTGATCTTCCATTTGGCCTAGCAACAGCTCCAAGGATCTTTTCGAATGTTCCCGGTGCCCTTCTATCTTTAATCAGAGAACAGGGTATTGTGGTGTTTCCTTATTTGGACGATATCTTGGTACTGGCTGAATCTTTTCATTTAGCAGAATTTCACACAAATCAACTTGTGTTGTTTCTTCAAAGACATGGTTGGAGGATCAATTTTCCAAAGAGTTCCTTGATTCCTCAGACAAGGGTCACCTTTTTAGGTTTCCAGATAGATTCAGTGTCCATGACTTTGTCTTTAACAGACAAGAGACAAATGAAATTGATTTCTGCCTGTCGGAACCTTCAGTCTCAATCATTCCCTTCAGTGGCTATGTGCATGGAAGTTTTAGGTCTCATTACTGCAGCATCGGACACGATCCCCTTTGCTCATTTTCATATTAGACCTCTGCAGCTTTGCATGCTCAATCAGTGGTGCAGGAATTATACTCAGATATCACAGTTGATATACTTAAATCCCAACATTTAACTTTCTCTGTCCTGGTGGTTAGTGCATCATTGAATTATTCAAGGGGCCTCTTTTGTTCTTCCTGCCTGGACTGTGATTACAACAGATGCAAGTCTCACAGGTAGGCTGTCTGGGGTCTCTGACAGCACTAGGAGTTTGGAATCCTCAAGAGGCGAGGTTACCAATCAATATTTTAGAACTCCGTGCTATTTTCAGGGCTCTTCAGGCTTGGCCGCTATTAAAGAGAGAATTATTCATTGATTTTCAGACAAACAATATCACAACTGTGGCATAGTCAATCATCAAGGGGGGATTCGCAGTCCTTTAGCGATGAAAGAAGTATCTTGGATACTTTCTTGGGCGGAATACAACTCCTGTCTAATTTCTGTGATACATATTCCAGGTGTAGACAATTGGGAAGCGGATTATCTCAGTCGTCAGACTATACATCCAGGGGAGTGGTCTCTCCATCCAGATATATTTTGTCAGATTGTACAGATGTGGGGTCTTCCTGAAATAGATCTGATGGCTTCCCATCTGAACAAGAAGCTTCCCAGGTACCTTTCCAGGCCAAGGGATCCTCAGGATGGTGGATTTGTTAGCAGTTCCTTGGTTTTACCAACCTGCTTACATTTTTCCGCCCCTAGTTCTTCTTCCAAGGGTGATCTCCAAGATCATATTGGAACAACTGCATGTGTTTCTGATAGCACCAGCATGGCCTCACAGGTTTTGGTATGTGGATCTTGTCCGGATGTCCAGTTGCCAACTTTGGCAACTTCCTTTAAGGCCGGACCTTCTGTCTCAAGGGCCGTTTTTCCATCAGGAAATTTCTAAATTTGAAGGTATGGAAATAGAGGTTTCTCTGACTCAGTTAATAATACTATTACTAGAGGCTCGTAAGTCTGTTTCAAGGAAGATTTATTATCAGGTTTGGAAAATCTATATTTCATGGTGTTTTTCTCATAAATTGTTTTGGCATTCTTTTAGGATTCTTAGAATTTTACAGTTTCTTCAGGATGGTTTGGATAAAGGTTTGCTGCTCTTTCTGTTTTATTTCATAGAAAGATTGCTAAACTTCCTGATATTCACTGTTTTGTTCAGGCTTTGGTTCGTATCAAGCCTGTGTGTTAAATCAATCTCTCCTCCTTGGAGTCTTAATTTAGTTTTGCAGGCTACTCCTTTTGAGTGTAAGGCTCGTGGGATACTCCTCTATCAGACCGAACTCGGCCAGTAGTCTTGTTATCCCAGCGTCGGGATAACAATATCCCAGAGCAGAGAGTATCAGGCAAATGAGGAGAGCGGCACTCACCACAGGCTGGACAGCACAGGCAAATAAGGCAGACAGGATACGGCAACAGAAAATAGGCCATCAATTCAGGGGTTAACCAAGTAGCGTAGTGAGACAGGCAGGGTTCAGCAACAAGAAGACAGTCCAGCAATGTAGGGGTTAACCAGGTAGCGTAATGACAGAGGCAGGGATCAGCAACAAGAATTCAGTCCAGCAAGTTAGGGGTTAACCAAGTAGCGTAGTGAGACAGGCAGGTTCAGTAACAAGGATCAGTCCATCAGATTAGGGGTTAACCAGGTAGAGTAGTAAGACAGGCAAGGTTTCAGCAACAAAGTATCAGTACAGCAGTTTAGGGTTAACCAAGTAGCATAGTAAGTCAGGCAAGGTTTCAGCAACAAAGTATCAGTCCAGCAGTTTAGGGGTTAACCAAGTAGCGTAGTAAGACAGGCAAGGTTTCAGCAACAAAGTATCAGTCCAGTAGTTTAGGGGTTAACCAAGTAGCGTAGTAAGACAGGCAAGGATTCAGCAACAAAGTATTAGTCCAGTAGATGATCTGTCACTCCCAGGAGCATACGAAGTAGCACCTATACTTGAGCAGTGACAGATCGCTTGCTGCCCGCTAAAGTACCTGGTGGATTGGCGCCAAGAGACCGGCCGGCATCAGGAGCGTGCAGCGATGATGTCAGCGCCGCACGCATCCTGAGCTGACACAGCCCTACGCAACGAGCATGGGGAAGACGCTGCGCCCTAGCAACGGCACGGTGTGACATTGAGCCTATGCATTATTCGGATATTAAACTACTTTCTTGGAAAGTGTTGTTTCTTTTGGCTATCTCTTCAGCTAGAAGAGTTTCTGAATTGTCTGCTCTCTTGTGAGTCTCCTTTTCTGATTTTCCAACAGGATAAGGCTGTTTTGCGGACTTCGTTTAAATTTCTTCCTAAGGTTGTGAATTCTAACAATATTAGTAGGGAAATTGTTGTTCCTTCCTTGTGTCCTAATCCCAAGAATACTCTTGAAATATCTTTACATTCTTTGGATCTTGTAAGAGCTTTGAAATATTATGTCAAAGCTACTAAATATTTCAGGAAGACTTCTAGTCTATTTGTTGTTTTTTCTGGTCCTAGGAAAGGTCAGAAACCTCTGCCATTTATGTGGCATCTTGGTTAAAGCTTTTGATTCACAAGGCATATTTAGAGGCGGGACAGCTCATTCTCCTAGATCAGCCGCAAACTTCTTGGGCTTTTAAGAATGAAGCTTCGGTTGATCAGATTTACAAAGCAGCAACTTGGTTTTCTTTGCATACATTTACAAAATTTTACCATTTTTATGTATTTGCTTCTTCTGAAGCAGTCTTTGGTAGAAAAGTTCTTCAGGCAGCTGTCTCAGTTTGATTCTTCTGCTTATGATTTAAGTTTTTTTCTTGAAATGTATGTGAAATTTATAAGAAAGACTTATTTTTTTGTGGAATTAATTTTTTCAGCGGAAATAGCTGTTTTTATTTTATACCTCGAGTGACTCTTCTGTGGTCTCCCACATCTTGGGTATTTCTATCCCATACGTCACTAGCTCATGGACTCTTGCCAATTACATGAAAGAAAACATAATTTATGTAAGAACTTATCTGATAAATTAATTTCTTTCATATTGGCAAGAGTCCATGAGGCCCACCCTTTTTTATAGTGGTTATGATTTTTGTATAAAAGCACAATTTTATTTCTAGTTCCTCTTTTTGTATGCTTTTTTACTCCTTATTTTATCACGCCACTACATGGCTATTCGTTAAACTGAATTGTGGGTGTGGTGAGGGGTATATTTATAGGCTTTTTGAGGTTTGGGAAACTTTGCCCCTCCAGGTAGGATTGTATATCCCATACGTCACCATGGACTCTTACCAATATGAAAGAATTAATTTTGTCAGGTAAGTTCTTACATAAAATTATGTTTTTGTCTCAAAGAGGATTCTCTGAGGCGGTGATTGATACATTCATTCAGGCATGCAAGCCTGTTACCAGACGTATTTACCATAAGGTATGGAGGGCTTATCTCTATTGGTGTGCAGATCATGGGTTTCCTTGGCATAAGGTGAAGATCCCACGTATCTTGCAGTTCTTCAGAATGGTTTGGAGAAGAGCCTATCAGCCAGTTCTCTTAAGAGTCAGATTTCTGCTCTTTCGAGTTTGTTGCATAAAAGTTGGCTCATTGCCACATGTTCAGTCATTTGTTCAGGCTATTGCCTGTTTTTAAACCTGTTGCTCCTCCTTGGAGCCATAATCTTGTTCTTAGAGTTTTTGAACAGGCTCCGTTTGAGCCTATGCATTCTTTGATATCAAGTTACTCACTTGGAAAGTGTAATTCCTGTTAGCTATTTCTTCTGCTCATAGAGTTTCAGAGTTGTCTGCCCTCCAGTGTGACCCGCCATATCTGTTTTTCCATTTGGATAAGTCTGTACTGAGGACAAACCCCGGGGTTTTTACCTAAGGTTGTTTTGACTCACAGTATCAACCAAGACATTATTGTCCCGTCTCTTTGCCCCATTCCTTCTTCCTCAAGGGAGAAGTTGTTGCACAATCTGGATGTTGTTAGAACGTTAAAGTTTTATCTTCACGTTACCAAGAACATTTGTCAATCTTCCTTGTTTGTCCTGTTTTCTGGTAAGTGCAAAGGTCAACTGTTACTCTTTCCCTTTCTGGCTAAGAAGCTTGATGCACATGGCTTACATAGAGGTGGGTCAGCAGACTCCATTCCAGATTACAGCACATTCTACCCATGCAGTGTCTACTTCTTGGGCCTTCAAGAATGAGGCTTTCAGTTGAACAGATTTTCAAGGCTTCTACCTGGTTTCTTTATATACTTTTATAAAATTTTACAGATTTTATGTTTTTGCCTGCAGAGGCATCTTTTGGGAGAAAGTTTCTTTAACTGTGGTGCCTAATACTTAGGACTGGCTTTCCCTACCTTTCCCTACCTATCATTTATGTACTCTATAGCTTAGGTATTGATTTCCATAGGAAAATAATGATTTTGTGGACTCTCACTGCCATTAGAAGTAAAATATAATTTATGCTTACCTGATAAATTATTTTCCTTTTTGGCAGTGAGAGTCCACAAACCCAGCCTGAATTTGTGTAGTGGGAGGCAGTCTTATGGCATCTCTTTACCCTTGTGTCTCTCTACTTTTTCTTATCCCTGCTTGAACTACTGAGAGGGTAGGGGAAGTGGGAGGGATACTTCAATGCTCTGTTTGTGGTGTCTTTGCCTCTCCTTGTGGCCAGGTGAAGTATTTCCCATAGGTAATGAATTATTTTTGGACTGCCAAGAGGAAAATAATTTATCAGGTAAGCATAAATTATATTTTTTTATCCTTAGCCGATTCAATAGTTTCGTTGTGGATTTACTATTTTGATGGATTTCTGCATTAGGTTTAACACAGTATCCGATTGGTATGAGGCTGTGACTCGATCTACAAGTGATGGTGCATTATTGCGTGAAGCCAGTGGGCAGTGGAAGTGACGATCCATGCCAGAGACAAGCGTAAGAAGAGAGTCATGGATTGATGCTTATAATAGATAAGTACTTGATCTCCTGTTCTTATGAGCACATGTATATATCACCACAATAAGGGATTATAAGGCACGTATGATCCAGGCTACATTATTCATAATTGCTACGCATATATATGTAATACATACCCTCGATAAATGGACAGAATTAAACTTGCACTAATATCATCACAATCCTTGAATCAGGACTGTAATAGCTTCCATTTTGTTTGTATTTGTAGTATGGCCCTGGGGAAAGTCTCCCTATGGTGATGGGGGAAAACCAGAAGTGGACTCCTTGCCCAGTTTTGCCTAGAGATAAATGACTGTCCTTACTAACAAGACTCAAGGGAGTGAAATTATCATCTGGAGTTGCCGTTCCTTGATCAGAGGATAATTGCCTTGTATTTCTAGGCTAGACTGACCTTATTAGGCGGGATCAGACTGATATACGTCAGAAAAGTTCTCCTCTATGAAAAGTACAATCGTGCTAAAAGAAGCTACTACCAGGTGGTAACTCGGCCATAGTACAAGCAACTGAGCTATTGCTTGTTCCTCGGCAGATTGCTTCTTATTATGTATGTCAGGTAATTGTGAGGACCACTACCAAGATTATATATATATATATATATATATATATATATATATATATTATATATATATAATAGTATATATATATATTTCATTTGTATGAAATATTCCTTTGGATGTAGAAATCTGATTATTTAAAGCTTTTATTAAAGGTTCTGACATAGGACTTTTGACTCAGACCTCCTGCTATTAGTATACACATAACAAACCCAGGTTATCTGATGGGTAAAGAGAAAAGAAAATGTGTCCCAATTGTAAGGTATAACTTCAAAACATTTTTTACTTCATTGCTTAGTGAGATTAGATATCTCCAAATCAAATGAACTTCCTACCCAGATCTAGGGCACCCCTGTGGTAACAAGAGACAGTTTCCCAGGAAATTTAACTATTTACACCTAAGAGTTAATTAATACATGACTGGTTCAATATACAAATATGTAGACTTTGCTTCTGTGTTGAATGTAGCAGAGGAATTATCCTTAATATTATGAGGAGAATTGAAAGCATACAAGATGGTGATTTTAAAGTTTAACTTGTGTCTGTCATTTTCATATATTTAATATACATCAAGACTGTATTAAAGTACCAGTATATATATATATATATATATATATATATATATATATATATATATATATAAATATATATATATATATATATATATATATATATATATACATATATATAATTATTTTTTTTATATATATATATATATATATATATATATATATATATATATATATACTGGTACATTTATACAGTCTTGATGTATATTAAATATATGAAAATGACAGACACAAGTTAAACTTTAAAATCACCATCTTGTATGCTTTCAATTTCTCCTCATAATATTAAGGATAATTCCTCTGCTACATTCAACACAGAAGCAAAGTCTACATATTGTATATTGAACCAGTCATGTATTAATTAACTCTTAGTGTGAAATAGTTAAATTTCCTGGGAAACTGTCTCTTGTTACCACAGGGGTGCCCTAGATCTGGGTAGGAAGTTCATTTGATTTGGAGATATCTAATCTCACTAAGCAATGAAGTATAAAAATGTTTTGAAGTTTATACCTTACAATTGGGACACATTTCTTTTCTCTTTACCATCAGATACCATGTTTGTTATGTGTATACTAATAGCAGGAGGTCTGAGTCAAAAAGTCTATGACAGAACTTTAATAAAAGCTTTAAATAATCAGATTTCTACATCCAAAGGAATATTTCATACAAATGAAATATATATATATATATATATATATATATATATATATATATAATATATATATATATATATATAATATATATATATCTTGTAGTGTCCTCTACTATTACCTGACATACAGATAAGAAGCAATCTGCCAGAACAAGCAATAGCTCAGTGGCTTGTACTATGGCCGAGTTACCACCTGGTAGTAGCTTCTTTTAGCACGATTGTACTTTTCATAGGAGGAGAACTTTTCTGAAGTATATCAGTCTGATCCCGCCTAATAAGGTCAGTCTAGCCTAGAAATACAAGGCAATTATCCTCTGATCAAGGAAACGGCAACTCCAGATGATAATTTCACCTCCTTTGAGTCTTGTTAGTAAGGTACAGTCATTTATCTCTAGGCAAACTGGGCAAGGAGTCCACTTCTGTTTCCCCCATCACCATAGGGAGACTTTCCCCAGGGCCATACTACAAATACAAACAAAATGGAAGCTATTACAGTCCTGATTCAAGGATTGTGATGATATTAGTGCAAGTTTAATTCTGTCCATTTATCGAGGTAATGTATTACATATATATGCGTAGCAATATGAATAATGTAGCCTGGATCATACGTGCCTTATAATCCCTTATTGTGGTGATATATACATGTGCTCATAAGAACAAGAATCAAGTACTTATCTATTATAAGCATCAATCCATGACTCTCTTCTTACGCTTGTCCTCTGGCATGGATCGTCCACTTCCACTGCCCACTGCTTCCACGCAATAATGCACCATCACTTGTTGATCGAGTCACAGCCTCATACCAATCGGATACTGTGTTAAACCTAATGCAGAAATCCATCAAAATAGTAAATCCACAAACGAAACTATTGAATCGCTAAGGATAAAAAAATATAATTTATGCTTACCTGATAAATTATTTTCCTTCTTGGCAGTCCAAAAAATAATTCATTACCTATGGGAAATACTTCACCTGGCCACAAGGAGGAGGCAAAGACACCACAAACAGAGCATTGAAGTATCCCTCCCACTTCCCCTACCCTCTCGTAGTTCAAGCAGGGATAAGAAAAAG
Source organism: Bombina bombina (assembly GCF_027579735.1). Lineage (NCBI taxonomy): Eukaryota > Metazoa > Chordata > Amphibia > Anura > Bombinatoridae > Bombina > Bombina bombina. The sequence continues at coordinate 515,379,753 of NC_069501.1, read as the reverse complement.
TAGAGAGACACAAGGGGGTAAAGAGATGCCATAAGACTGCCTCCACTACACAAATTCAGGCTGGGTTTGTGGACTCTCACTGCCAAAAAGGAAAATAATTTATCAGGTAAGCATAAATTATATTTTACTTCTAATGGCAGTGAGAGTCCACAAAATCATTATTTTCCTATGGGAAATCAATACCTAAGCTATAGAGTACATAAATGATAGGTAGGGAAAGGTAGGGAAAGCCAGTCCTAAGTATTAGGCACCACAGTTAAAGAAACTTTCTCCCAAAAGATGCCTCTGCAGGCAAAAACATAAAATCTGTAAAATTTTATAAAAGTATATAAAGAAGACCAGGTAGAAGCCTTGAAAATCTGTTCAACTGAAGCCTCATTCTTGAAGGCCCAAGAAGTAGACACTGCATGGGTAGAATGTGCTGTAATCTGGAATGGAGTCTGCTGACCCACCTCTATGTAAGCCATGTGCATCAAGCTTCTTAGCCAGAAGGAAAGAGTAACAGTTGACCTTTGCACTTACCAGAAAACAGGACAAACAAGGAAGATTGACAAATGTTCTTGGTAACGTGAAGATAAAACTTTAACGTTCTAACAACATCCAGATTGTGCAACAACTTCTCCCTTGAGGAAGAAGGAATGGGGCAAAGAGACGGGACAATAATGTCTTGGTTGATACTGTGAGTCAAAACAACCTTAGGTAAAAACCCCGGGTTTGTCCTCAGTACAGACTTATCCAAATGGAAAAACAGATATGGCGGGTCACACTGGAGGGCAGACAACTCTGAAACTCTATGAGCAGAAGAAATAGCTAACAGGAATTACACTTTCCAAGTGAGTAACTTGATATCAAAAGAATGCATAGGCTCAAACGGAGCCTGTTCAAAAACTCTAAGAACAAGATTATGGCTCCAAGGAGGAGCAACAGGTTTAAAAACAGGCAATAGCCTGAACAAATGACTGAACATGTGGCAAATGAGCCAACTTTTTATGCAACAAACTCGAAAGAGCAGAAATCTGACTCTTAAGAGAACTGGCTGATAGGCTCTTCTCCAAACCATTCTGAAGAAACTGCAAGATACGTGGGATCTTCACCTTATGCCAAGGAAACCCATGATCTGCACACCAATAGAGATAAGCCCTCCATACCTTATGGTAAATACGTCTGGTAACAGGCTTGCATGCCTGAATGAATGTATCAATCACCGCCTCAGAGAATCCTCTTTGAGACAAAAACATAATTTATGTAAGAACTTACCTGACAAAATTAATTTCTTTCATATTGGTAAGAGTCCATGGTGACGTATGGGATATACAATCCTACCTGGAGGGGCAAAGTTTCCCAAACCTCAAAAAGCCTATAAATATACCCCTCACCACACCCACAATTCAGTTTAACGAATAGCCATGTAGTGGCGTGATAAAATATGGAGTAAAAAAGCATACAAAAAGAGGAACTAGAAATAAAATTGTGCTTTTATACAAAAATCATAACCACTATAAAAAAGGGTGGGCCTCATGGACTCTTGCCAATATGAAAGAAATTAATTTATCAGATAAGTTCTTACATAAATTATGTTTTCTTTCATGTAATTGGCAAGAGTCCATGAGCTAGTGACGTATGGGATAGAAATACCCAAGATGTGGGAGATCACAGAAGAGTCACTCGAGGTATAAAATAAAAACAGCTATTTCCGCTGAAAAAATTAATTCCACAAAAAAATAAGTCTTTCTTATAAATTTCACATACATTTCAAGAAAAAAACTTAAATCATAAGCAGAAGAATCAAACTGAGACAGCTGCCTGAAGAACTTTTCTACCAAAGACTGCTTCAGAAGAAGCAAATACATAAAAATGGTAAAATTTTGTAAATGTATGCAAAGAAAACCAAGTTGCTGCTTTGTAAATCTGATCAACCGAAGCTTCATTCTTAAAAGCCCAAGAAGTTGCGGCTGATCTAGGAGAATGAGCTGTCCCGCCTCTAAATATGCCTTGTGAATCAAAAGCTTTAACCAAGATGCCACATAAATGGCAGAGGTTTTCTGACCTTTCCTAGGACCAGAAAAAACAACAAATAGACTAGAAGTCTTCCTGAAATATTTAGTAGCTTTGACATAATATTTCAAAGCTCTTACAAGATCCAAAGAATGTAAAGATATTTCAAGAGTATTCTTGGGATTAGGACACAAGGAAGGAACAACAATTTCCCTACTAATATTGTTAGAATTCACAACCTTAGGAAGAAATTTAAACGAAGTCCGCAAAACAGCCTTATCCTGTTGGAAAATCAGAAAAGGAGACTCACAAGAGAGAGCAGACAATTCAGAAACTCTTCTAGCTGAAGAGATAGCCAAAAGAAACAACACTTTCCAAGAAAGTAGTTTAATATCCGAATAATGCATAGGCTCAATGTCACACCGTGCCGTTGCTAGGGGCGCAGCGTCTTCCCCATGCTCGTTGCGTAGGGCTGTGTCAGCTCAGGATGCGTGCGGCGCTGACATCATCGCTGCACGCTCCTGATGCCGGCCGGTCTCTTGGCGCCAATCCACCAGGTACTTTAGCGGGCAGCAAGCGATCTGTCACTGCTCAAGTATAGGTGCTACTTCGTATGCTCCTGGGAGTGACAGATCATCTACTGGACTAATACTTTGTTGCTGAATCCTTGCCTGTCTTACTACGCTACTTGGTTAACCCCTAAACTACTGGACTGATACTTTGTTGCTGAAACCTTGCCTGTCTTACTACGCTACTTGGTTAACCCCTAAACTGCTGGACTGATACTTTGTTGCTGAAACCTTGCCTGACTTACTATGCTACTTGGTTAACCCCTAAACTGCTGTACTGATACTTTGTTGCTGAAACCTTGCCTGTCTTACTACTCTACCTGGTTAACCCCTAATCTGATGGACTGATCCTTGTTACTGAACCCTGCCTGTCTCACTACGCTACTTGGTTAACCCCTAACTTGCTGGACTGAATTCTTGTTGCTGATCCCTGCCTCTGTCATTACGCTACCTGGTTAACCCCTACATTGCTGGACTGTCTTCTTGTTGCTGAACCCTGCCTGTCTCACTACGCTACTTGGTTAACCCCTGAATTGATGGCCTGATTTTCTGTTGCCGTATCCTGTCTGCCTTATTTGCCTTGTGCTGTCCAGCCTGTGGTGAGTGCCGCTCTCCTCATTTGCCTGATACTCTCTGCTCTGGGATATTGTTATCCCGACGCTGGGATAACAAGACTACTGGCCGAGTTCGGTCTGATAGAGGAGTATCCCACGAGCCTTACACTCAAAAGGAGTAGCCTGCAAAACTAAATTAAGACTCCAAGGAGGAGAGATTGATTTAACAACAGGCTTGATACGAACCAAAGCCTGAACAAAACAGTGAATATCAGGAAGTTTAGCAATCTTTCTATGAAATAAAACAGAAAGAGCAGCAAACCTTTATCCAAACCATCCTGAAGAAACTGTAAAATTCTAAGAATCCTAAAAGAATGCCAAAACAATTTATGAGAAAAACACCATGAAATATAGATTTTCCAAACCTGATAATAAATCTTCCTTGAAACAGACTTACGAGCCTCTAGTATAGTATTATTAACTGAGTCAGAGAAACCTCTATTTCCATACCTTCAAATTTAGAAATTTCCTGATGGAAAAACGGCCCTTGAGACAGAAGGTCCGGCCTTAAAGGAAGTTGCCAAAGTTGGCAACTGGACATCCGGACAAGATCCACATACCAAAACCTGTGAGGCCATGCTGGTGCTATCAGAAACACATGCAGTTGTTCCAATATGATCTTGGAGATCACCCTTGGAAGAAGAACTAGGGGCGGAAAAATGTAAGCAGGTTGGTAAAACCAAGGAACTGCTAACAAATCCACCATCCTGAGGATCCCTTGGCCTGGAAAGGTACCTGGGAAGCTTCTTGTTCAGATGGGAAGCCATCAGATCTATTTCAGGAAGACCCCACATCTGTACAATCTGACAAAATATATCTGGATGGAGAGACCACTCCCCTGGATGTATAGTCTGACGACTGAGATAATCCGCTTCCCAATTGTCTACACCTGGAATATGTATCACAGAAATTAGACAGGAGTTGTATTCCGCCCAAGAAAGTATCCAAGATACTTCTTTCATCGCTAAAGGACTGCGAATCCCCCCTTGATGATTGACATATGCCACAGTTGTGATATTGTTTGTCTGAAAATCAATGAATAATTCTCTCTTTAATAGCGGCCAAGCCTGAAGAGCCCTGAAAATAGCACGGAGTTCTAAAATATTGATTGGTAACCTCGCCTCTTGAGGATTCCAAACTCCTAGTGCTGTCAGAGACCCCAGACAGCCTACCTGTGAGACTTGCATCTGTTGTAATCACAGTCCAGGCAGGAAGAACAAAAGAGGCCCCTTGAATAATTCAATGATGCACTAACCACCAGGACAGAGAAAGTTAAATGTTGGGATTTAAGTATATCAACTGTGATATCTGAGTATAATTCCTGCACCACTGATTGAGCATGTAAAGCTGCAGAGGTCTAATATGAAAATGAGCAAAGGGGATCGTGTCCGATGCTGCAGTAATGAGACCTAAAACTTCCATGCACATAGCCACTGAAGGGAATGATTGAGACTGAAGGTTCCGACAGGCAGAAATCAATTTCATTTGTCTCTTGTCTGTTAAAGACAAAGTCATGGACACTGAATCTATCTGGAAACCTAAAAAGGTGACCCTTGTCTGAGGAATCAAGGAACTCTTTGGAAAATTGATCCTCCAACCATGTCTTTGAAGAAACAACACAAGTTGATTTGTGTGAAATTCTGCTAAATGAAAAGATTCAGCCAGTACCAAGATATCGTCCAAATAAGGAAACACCACAATACCCTGTTCTCTGATTAAAGATAGAAGGGCACCGGGAACATTCGAAAAGATCCTTGGAGCTGTTGCTAGGCCAAATGGAAGATCAACAAACTGGTAATGCTTGTCTAGAAAAGAGAATCTCAGAAACCGATAGTGGTCTGGATGAATCGGAATATGAAGATACGCATCCTGTAAGTCTATTGAGGACATGTAATGACCTTGCTGAACAAAAGGCAGAATAGTCCTTATAGTCACCATCTTGAAAGTTGGGACTCTTACAAAATGATTCAAAAACATCAGATCCAGAACTGGTATGAAAGAATTTTCCTTCTTCAGGACAATGAATAGATTTAAATAAAAACCAGAATTGGAACTGGTACAATCACTCCTGAAAGCTCTAAATTTAAAACACACTTCATAAAAGCCTGAGCTTTCACAGGATATGTTAGAACGTGAGAGAGAACAAATCTTCTCATAGGAGGTCTTATTCTGAAACCTATTTGATACCCCTGAGAGACAATATTCTGAATCCAATGATTCTGAATGGAACCTGCCCAAACGTCTTGAAATAATTTCAATCTGCCCCCCACCAGCAGAACTGGATCGAGGGCCGCACTTCATGCAGTTGGGTGCTGGCTTTGGTTTCTTGTAAGGCTTGGATTTATTCCAACTCAAGGATGGCTTCCAATTGGAGCCAGAGTCTTTAGGGGAAGGAGTGGTTTTCTGTTCTCTATTCTGACAAAAGGAACAAAACCAATTAGAAGCCTTAGATTTGCCATTAGACTTTTTATCTTGAGGCAAAAAAAAACTCTCTTCCCTCCAGTAATAGTGGAAATAATAGAATCCAACTGGGAATTAAACAAACTATTACCCTGGAATGAAATAGATAGTTACCTATATTTAGATACCATGTCAGCATTCCTTGATTTGAGCCATAAAGCTCTTCTAGCTAAAATAGCCCAAGACATAGATTTAACATTAATCTTGATGATATCAAAAATAGCATCACAGATAAAATGATTAGCATGTTGAAGCAGACAAACAATTCTATACAAATCAGAGTCTTTTTCCCGTTGTGCTAAGCTATCAAACCAAAAAGTTGATGCAGCCGCAACATCAGCCATAGAAATGGCAGGTCTGAGCATATAGCCAGAATGCAAATAAGCTTTCCTTAGATAAGATCCAATCTTCCTATCTAAAGGATCCTTAAAAGAGGTACTATCTTCCATAGGAATAGTAGTACGTTTAGCAAGAGTAGAAATAGCCCCATCAACCTTAGGGACTTTTTCCCAAAACTCTAATTTAGCCAAATGCAAAGGATACAACTTTTTAAACCTTGAAGAAGGAACAAAAGAAGTACCAGGCTTAGACCATTCCATAGCAATCACATCAGAAATAGCATCAGGAACAGAAAAAAACCTCAGGAGTAGTCACAGGAGGTTTATAGACAGAATTTAAACATTTACTGGATTTATTATCAAGAGGACCAGACTCCTCAATATCCAAAGTTATTAACACTTCTTTTAACAAAGAACGAATATACTCAATCTTAAAAAGATAAGATGATTTATCAGTATCAATGTCTGAGGTAGGATCTTCTGAGTCAGAGAGATCCTCATCAGAGGAGGATATATCAGTATGTTGCCGGTTATTACAAATTTCATCAGTATTATGAGAAGTTTTAAAAGACCTTTTACGTTTTTTGAAGGTGGTACAGCAGCCATAGCCTTCTGTACAGCCTCAGCAATATAATTTTCATATCAACAGGGATATCATGTACTTTAGATGTTGAAGGAACAACAGATACTGTACTAGCACTAATAGAAACCTTTTCTGCATGCAAAAGCTTATCATGACAACTGTTACATACTACAGCTGGAGATATAATCTCTACTAGTTTACAACAGATACACTTAGCTTTGGTAGAACTGTGTTCAGGCAGCATGGTTCCTACATCAGCTTCTGAGACAGGATCAGATTGAGACATCTTGTAAAATGTAAAAAAGAAAAAATAACATTAAACAGAAATATCTTATTTCCACATACAGCAGTTTCAGGAATGGGGAAAAATGCTAAAATTGGCAAAAAAAGCAAATAGCATAGCCCTCTGAGCATAAAGAAGGCAAGGAGCATATAGGAAGTGAGGTAAAATAAAACTAAATTTTTTGGTATGACTCACGACGCAAAAGGAAGTTGAGAATTTTTTTGGCGCCAACAAACATCCGGAAATTACGCAACTTGTGTCATAACAAACACAATTTTGTGCCAAACAACCTAACGTCAACTAAGACGCAGGAAATGACGAACTTGCATCAAGACAGATGCACATTTGCTCCCAAAAAAATTCTTGCTCCAAGAATGACGCAATAAATAACAGCATTTTGCGAACCTAATTTACCCACAAGTTTTCCAAAGAAAAAACAAGTTAAATTGAAAAAAAGACTATACCCCAGGTAAGACAAACTTCCTAAAACATGATTCCCATAACGAAACTGCTGGACTGCAAAGGGAAATACACATAGACCTGACTCATGGCAAATATAAGTAAAATACATATATTTAAAACTTTATATTAATACATAAAGCGCCAAACCATAGCTGAGAGTGTCTTAAATAATGATACATACTTACCGAAAGACACCCATCCACATATAGCAGATAGCCAAACCAGTACTGAAAGCTATCAGCAGAGGTAATGGTATATAAGAGTATATCGTCGATCTGAAAAGGGAGGTAGGAGATGAATCCCTACGACTGATAACAGAGAACCCTTGAAAAGATTTCCCGCAAGGAAAACCATAAAATCAAATAGACAATTATCTCTTCACATCCCTCTCACAAACACTGTACTCTGAGAGGAATTGGGCTTCAGAATGCTTAGAAGTGCTTATCACAGAAGAAATCATAAAAATCAAGCACAAACTTACTTCACCACCTCCATAGGAGGAAAAGTTTGTAAAACTGAATTGTGGGTGTGGTGAGGGGTGTATTTATAGGCATTTTGAGGTTTGGGAAACTTTGCCCATTCTGGTAGGATTGTATATCTCATACATCACTAGCTCATGGACTCTTGCCTATTACATGAAAGAAACTAGCTATTCAATCACCATGCAGTCAGCCTTAGAGAATCTAGATTTTTATAAAAGGACGGACCTTGAGCTAGAAGATCCGGAGGGCAGACAACATTCTTCTCACTAAATCTGCATACAAAGTCCTGCGAGGCCACACAGGGGCCACAAAAGAATTGTTGAAATTCCCTCCTGTTTGATTCGAGCTACCACTCAACATAACAGAACAATTGGAGGAAAAAGATACACTAGCTTGAAGTGCCACAAGACATCCACCAACTCCACCTGAGGATCTCTCGATCTCGATCCGTATCTTGGTAACTTGGCATTGAGATGGGAAGCCATCAGATCTTTCTCTAGACACCCCCACCTGCGGGTGATCTCACAGAATACCTCCTGATTTAGGGACCTGTTCTGTCCATATATTCATATGTACATCTTAAGTGCTATTTTAGTTCTTGTGCTCCCTCTAGTGTTATGTTTTATTATTGTATTCAATTTAATGTATATTCTCTGTTCTACCTCTGACCTTTTTGAGGTCACTTCCTGCCTCCATTTTTGTTTCACTTGTGTGTGTAAATTAGTTTCACTTTCAATGTGTAAAGTTTGCTAGAACTTTCTGCTAATAGCTTTGTAGAGGCAAATTCTTTTTACCTGGCAATTACCACTTCTGGAACCTCAGAATTCTTGTTTTGCAACAATAAAGCTTGAAGGATTCATAAATCTCTGCTGTGGAATTTGTCTGAGTTAAGCTACTGCTGGATTCTGCTAACTGTAAGTAGATTGCATGTCTAAACTTTCCATCAGAAGGCAGTCATCTTGCAAACAGTAGATGAAAACAGAATAGCAAAAAGAATACCTTCAGAGTTATTAATCTTCAATAGAAAGACTCATGTTTGTTAAACTGAACATAGATCAGTGTGTAACTAAAGGACTTTATATAAATGAGAAGCTACATTGCTTGCTGCACACAGCTCAGTAAATGTTTCTGCATTTAACAAGGAAGATTCCATTAAGCATTTGCACTGTCTCGCACAAGATAATCTGCAGCTGAGAAGTGTACACTGAACTTTTGTATAAACTGTCAGTTTCCTCAGAGAAATTTATGACTGCAGTTAAAATAGCTCTAATCTAGTTACTTAAAATGTCTGAAAAGGAACTTGCAATACAAGCTACACTGTCACAGGAGAAAGAGCAGAACATTAGACCACAGCGTACAATAAAACCCACTGAGAAAGTCATACAAAGTTATCAAGCTGAGAAAGATGAATTAGTGGATGCATTGGATGAAATGTGGGAGAAGGTTAGAAAATGTTTGTCTTTAGCAAATGAAATTTCTGATGACAGACAACAGTTAAACAAGATTACGGACAGACTTAATGCTTGTTATGAAAATTATGAAAGGTTGTCACGCAAATATTTTAATCTGCTATCAAAAACTAATGTTGAGGAAACTGTGCAAATTCAAACCCAGTTTAATGAATCTAATCTACAGCGCAAGAAGTTAGTGCAAAGCACATTAGCAACAGTTGAAAGCAGGATTGCAGACTTGCTAGAATCCAGATCACTGCGTGCTGCTATCAACAATTCGCTCTGCTAAATCTAGAAGTACTTCCTCTTCATCTATAAGCTCCGCCATTATCAAGCAGAAGCAGAAGCTGCAATGGTGCACGCCTCTTTTATCAAAAAAGAAGCAACACTGAAAATGGAGGCAGCAAAACAGGAGAAGGAAAAAGAATTAGAAAGCAGCAAAATGGGAGAAGGAAAAAGAATGAGAAGCAGCAAAATGGGAAAAGGAAAACGAATTAGAAGCAGCGAAAAAAGAAACAGATTTAGAAATACTGCAAAATGAAAAAGAAGTAGCTGTCACCATGGCAAGATTAAAGGTACTTGAGGCAGCCAATACAGAAGAGCTCCTAGAATATTCTATCAGTCTGGTGGCATCAGACTATCCAGAGAAACAAACATGTGATTATGTTCTTAACCAGAGTGGAAAACACTACAACTCCTTTGAGGAGGAAGAAGGAGGCAATGCTCTTAAAGACAGAGGTTGGAATGATGTGCACCCTACCACAAATTATATACATCTCAATAGTGATCCAATTGCTCCAGCCAGAACGGATGCAATTCAGCGGATAAGCAGCTCAGGTGTCAATGCACAAATCACACAACCTCTTGTAAACAAACAAGTATGGGGCCCATCACAGTCACCTCCATTAAGATCAGTGGAAGAAAAGGCTTCAGCTGGATTAAATGTATCAGCGAACCCATACTATCCCTCAGCATTCAATTCCTATTACCCAAGTGATCTTCAGGCACCTTCAGTAACAAAGACTGAAAGGTTAGAGATGTCTGAGTTTGCAAGGTATATGATTCGACGTGAGCTTACTAATACAAGTCTTACAAAATTTGATGATCTGCCAGAGAACTACAGGTCTTGGAAGTCTACATTCAAGACTGCTGTTGAAGATTTAGGTATATCTGCTAGATAAGAGCTTGATCTGCTGGTAAAGTGGTTAGGTGCTGAATCTGCAGAACGTATTAAGAGGCTCAGAGCTGTCCATGTAGACAACCCAGTTGCAGGTTTAAAAATGGTTTGGGAACGTTTGGATCAGACCTATGGTAGTCCAGAAGTAATTGAAAATGCCCTTTTAAAGAAAATACAAAAATTTCCAAAAGTCACAGTTAGGGACAATCGCAAGCTACAAGAGTTAAGTCATCTTCTGCTGGAACTAGAAGCAGCTAAAGCAGATCCATGTCTATCAGGACTGAGTTATCTTGATACTGCACAAGGTGTGAGTCCAATTGTGGCAAAGTTACCTCATGCTCTTCAAGATAAATGGGCAACACAAGGATCAAGATACAAGCAAGAGAATAATGTATCATTCCCTCCCTTTTCCTTTTTCAGTAAGTTCATCCAAGACATAGCAAAGACAAGAAATGATCCAAGTTTCTCTTTAACCGAATTAAATCAGTGGACGGTGATTTCTCCAGAACATGAGAAAGAAACTTCAAGATTCAAGAACTCAAAGAAATCAGTGTTTGTACAAAAGACAGATGTTGCACCTTCCAGTCAGGGAATGCAAAGTGAGAAATTAAAGAATTTAATTCAAGAATGCCCATTGCACAAGAAGCCTCACCCACTTAAGAAATGTTGTAGCTTTAGAGAAAAACCTTTGCAAGAATGCATAGAGCTTCTTAAAAATTATGGACTATGCTTCAGGTGCTGTGCTTCAACAGATCATCTTTCTAGAAACTGTAAAGCCAATATTAGATGTTCAGAATGCAATAGTGACAGACATGTGTTTACTCTCCACCCAGAGTCTTCAAGTTCCCTTCCACTTGAAAGTATTGCCCCTGCTGAAAAGCATGGCGGGGAGAAAGCAGAAGAGACAACAAACAAAACATCTGTTGCTTCAAAATGTACTGAAATATGCGGTGAAGGACTTAGTGGAAGGTCCTGCTCTAAAATATGTCTTTTCAAAGTGTATCCTAAGGGAGAGCCTGATAAATCAGTAAGAATGTATGCAATTCTGGATGATCAAAGCAATCGATCACTGGCTAGAACTGAATTCTTCAACATATTCAACGTAAAAGGTAATCCTTCAGCTTACACCCTTGGTACATGTGCAGGTCAGTTTGAAACAGAAGGAAGAAGAGCTAGTGATTTCATAATATCTTCTATTACAGATGGTATACAGTTGCCTTTACCTACACATATTAAATGCAATCAAATACCAGATAACAGGGATGAGATTCCTATACCAGAAATAGCACATTACCATCCTCACATGAAACACAAACGCCTAGCTTTGGAGTTTTGTCGGTAAAGACCTGCGATGCTAACTAGCCTTTTTTTTCCAGCGCACCCTTAAGGCAATGCTGGTATTACGAGTTGTATGAATGGCTGCGTTAGCCTCAGAAAAGTGAGCGTTGAACCAAATTTAGCTCCACTTCAACCCTCAATACCAGCGTTGCTTACGGTAGCGATAAGCTGGAAAAACGTGCTCGTGCACGATTTCCCCATAGGAAACAATGGGGCTGAGCTGGCTGGAAAAACACCTGCATAAAAGCAGCGTTCAGCTCCTAATGCAGCCCCATTGTTTCCTATGGGGAAACACTTTCTAAGTCTACACCTAACACCCTAACATGAACCCCGAGTCTAAACACCCCTAACCTTACACTTATTAACCCCTAATCTGCCGCCCCCGCTATCGCGGACACCTGCATTATACTATTAACCCCTAATCTGCCGATCCAGACACCACCGCAACCTACATTATCCCTATGAACCCCTAATCTGCTGCCCCTAACATCGCCGACACCTATATTATATTTATTACCCCCTAATCTGTCCCCCCCCCCCACGTCGCCGCCACCTACCTACACTTATTAACCCCTAATCTGCCAACCGGACATCGCCGCCACTATAATAAATGTATTAACCCCTAAACCGCCGCACTCCCGCCTCGCAAACAGTATAATAAATTGTACTAACCCCTAATCTGCCCTCCCTAACATCGCCGCCACCTACCTACAATTATTAACCCCTAATCTCCCGCCCCCAACGTCGCCGCTACTATAATAAAGTTATTAACCCCTAAACATAAGTCTAACCCTAACCTCCCCTAAGTTAAATATAATTTAAATAAAACAAACTAAAATTACTATTATTAAATAAATTAATCCTATTTAAAACTAAATACTTACCTATACCAGTGGGCGTTAAAAAAGCAGCGTTAGGACCCCTTAACGCTGCTTTTTAAGGCTAACGCAGAACTCCAAATCTAGACGATAGCTAGTTGCATACCAGCTCTAGAGAAGAATGCCCAGATATTGCTTTTACTTGGTAGAGACATTCTAAGAATACACAAGGTACGCCAGCAATGTAATGGACCTCATAATTCTCCATACGCTCAGAGACTTGACCTTGGCTGGGTAATAGTTGGAGATGCCTGTATAGGAAAGATCTACAGAACAGATATTACTAACTCCTTGAAAACTAATGTGTTAATTAATGGACATCCATCTTACTTTGAGCCATGCCCAAATCACTACCATGTTAAGGAGAGACCTGGAATCTATGAACATTCATACTATGCCAGTCAAGATGATATGGTTACTCTCTTACCAGATGATGACAACATTGGAAGTACAGTGTTCTGCACAACACAGCATGACAATAAACTACCTCCTTCTATCGAAGATAAATAATTTCTTAAGTTAATGAACGAAGAGTTTTACAAGGATGACTCAAACAGTTGGGTAGCCCCTCTGCCATTTCGCAATCCAAGACAAAGGTTACCTAACAACAGAGTTCAAGCACTCTCTAGACTTTCTTCCTTACAACGTACTCTAGAGAAAGATCCAAAGATAAAAGAACACTTTGTATCATTCATGCAGAAGATATTTGAAAATAAGCATGCAGAGCCAGCTCCTCCAATAAAAAAAGGTGAAGAATGTTGGTATCTTCCTTCATTTGGCATCTATCATCCACGCAAACCAGGTCAAATAAGGGTTGTGTTTGATTCAAGTGCACAGTATGAACGCATGTCACTTAATAGTGTTCTTCTTACTGGACCTAACCTTACTAACAGTCTCTTAAGAGTATTGATCAGGTTCAGGAAAGAACCTGTAGCATTCATGGCTGACATACAACAGATGTTCTATTGTTTCATTGTTAGAGAAGACAATAGGAATTACCTCAGGTTTTTGTGGCATCGCAACAATGATACTAGTGCTGAGATAATAGATTATCGCATAAGAGTGCATGTCTTTGGCAACAGTCCATCACCTGCAGTGGCAATATATGGACTGAGAAGAACAGCTCAAGAAGGTGAAATGGAATATGAAATAGATGCTTCTATGTGGATGATGGAATCAAGTCTGTACCGACAGATGAAGAAGCCATTGATCTGCTTAAAAGAACACAAAGGATGCTATCTGTAGCAAACCTAAGGATTCATAAAATAGTCTCAAACAGCAGCAAGGTGTTGAAAGCCTTTCCTCCAGCAGACCATGCAACGGACCTCAAAGACTTAGATCTAGGTACAGATACACCACCTGTACAACGAAGTCTAGGTCTACATTGGAACATATCAACTGATGAATTTGTATTCAAAGTTTCTACTGATGAAAAGCCATACACTAGACGTTGTGTTTTATCAATTATTAACAGTCTTTATGACCCACTGGGGTTTGTAGCTCAAGTGACTATTCAATGAAAGTCTCTGCTTAGACAGCTTTCATCAGAGTCAAAGTCCTGGGATACTTTACTACCTATAGAGAAATGTCAGATGTGGGAAAAGTGGAAGGATTCTTTGAAGGCTCTTGAAAAGCTCTGTATTCCACATTGTTATGTTTCTACATCTCTATCAACAGCTACAGAAACAGAGATCTACATCTTCTCAGATGCATCTACAGAAGCTATTGCAGCTGTGGCCTACCTAAAGGTGACCAACATTGAAGGAAAACCACATGAAGGATTTATCAGCAACCGAGTAGAACGCATCAGGAGATCTACAAAACTAGAGCAATGGTATTACGTACCTACTGACCAAAATACTGCAGATCTTGCAACCAGGTCATTAACTTCAGCACAATGCATGAAATTGACATGGCTGACAGGACCAGCATTCTTGTTAAACTCTACAGATACAACATCAACCAGTACTACATTTTAGTTTGTGGGACCTGATAAAGAGAACTATCTTCAAGCTACTACACTTCTTACCAGTGTACCTGGTCTTGGATTACAGAAGTTGTACTTCTTCTATTTCACATGGACTGTGATTATACTCATAGACACTGGTTGACAATTTGTATGGATTACAATAGAGAGATGACTGCAGCGGACAGTGCCAGCCCTTCTACTATTCAAGAATACTTGTGTAAATAACATGGACTTATGTTTGCAATTGCATTTTGTATCTTTTCCTCTCTTTCTTTGTCTTGCAGATCTCATGGATAAAGAGGCTTCAATCCACATTTTTATGTTTATTGTTTGATTTATATAGTGGTATCTACAGATACCAGATGGGGAGTGTTCTGTCCATATATTCATATGTACATCTTTAAGTGCTATTTAGTTCTTGTGCTCCCTCTAGTGTTATGTTTTATTATTGTATTCAATTTAATGTATATTCTCTGTTCTACCTCTGACCTTTTTGAGGTCAGAGGTGTGTGTAATTTAACATAACACAAGTATACCCTGTAGGTAGAAATGGCAACTCACTAGTGTGACAATCCCAAATTTCACACTGTAAATGTATACACTAAAAAAACAGAAGTGTGAGTGCGCTCAGAGGCTCTACCAATTAATTACTTAAAAGAAATCCTAATTAGGAATTATCAACTTAAAAAACATTTAGGATTAGCAAATATATACCAATTTTTATAAAACAAATTTATTACGTGTCTAATAAAGTACATGTAAAGATATAATATACATACAATTCATAAGTTAGATAAGGTGCACCTTCTAAAATGAAAAAATAAAAAACAATCAATTGATAAGAAAAGATAAAATGGCATGAACAAAATGGTATTATCTTTAGATAATATATAGATGGAGATGCTGCTAAGAAATGTTGGTTAATGCTCTTATTTCAGTGTCCAAAAGGTGACCGTAGTCAGCACCAACGTTCCTTTAATGCAAGTAATACAGTTCGATTTCACTTAGAAGTTTTTTGCTTTGAAAAATAAGTCACTTCATATTGTACAAGTGATAGCGTCTAAGTGTTTACAAAGTGTTTTCACTGGAACCGTGATGACTTTAAAGCCGGAGGGGTTTACTCACCAGAATCCGAAAGCGTGTATCTCTCTGACCGCTTTCTCCTACCTGCTATCCTGCAGCGTGCAGTTGGCATTCAGGCAGCCGTTGGTAATCCTCTGACGTGTTTTCGTCACGTGTCAGCCCAAATAGCCAATCTAGCAGTCGGATTACCAGTATCCTTTCAAACCCACTCCGTAATTCTGATTTTGGTGTAGATGAACTTTTCTAGTGTTATATAAACACTTATCGCTCTGTCTCCTTCCTTTTTACCTTCACACTGATGCCCAGGATAGTGTTAGGCTAGGAATTTGGATCACATATATTTAAATGGGTAAAGAGTTCAAAGTGGTTCCTTCACAATTCGTCCATAGAGAGCTGGCCAGCTGCACAGGACTACTTCACATCAACGCGTTTCAGCTGGAGGCTTTTTTCAAGATTGTATGGATTACAATAGAGAGATGACTGCAGCGGACAGTGCCAGCCCTTCTACTATTCAAGAATACTTGTGTAAATAACATGGACTTATGTTTGCAATTGCATTTTGTATCTTTTCCTCTCTTTCTTTGTCTTGCAGATCTCATGGATAAAGAGGCTTCAATCCACATTTTTATGTTTATTGTTTGATTTATATAGTGGTATCTACAGATACCAGACGGGGAGTGTTCATATGTACATCTTTAAGTGCTATTTTAGTTCTTGTGCTCCTTCTAGTGTTATGTTTTATTATTGTATTCAATTTAATGTATATTCTCTGTTCTACCTCTGACCTTTTTGAGGTCAGAGGTGTGTGTAAATTAGTTTCACTTTATGTGTGTAAATTTTGCTAGAACTTTCTGCTAATAGCTTTGTAGAGGCAAATTCTTTTTACCTGGCAATTACCACTTCTGGAACCTCAGAATTCTTGTTTTGCAACAATAAAGCTTGAAGGATTCACAAATCTCTGCTGTGGAATTTGTCTGAGTTAAGCTACTGCTGGATTCTACTAACTGTAAGTAGATTGCATGTCTAAACTTTCTATCAGAAGGCAGTCATCTTGCAAACAGTAGATGAAAACAGAATAGGACCATTCCCTGGAGTGAAGAGCCTGTCTGCTAAGGAAATCAGCTTCCCAGTTCTCCACACCTGATATATGACATTGATATGTCTCTGCCCATTAAAGAATGCTGGACACCTCCAGCAATGCCAGAGAGCTGCGTGTTCCACCCTGATGGTTGACATAAGCTACGGTTGTGATGTTGTCTGGTTGGAATCAAATATAACGGACGGAACGTAGTTGGGGCCACAACCTGAGAGCATTGAATATGGCCCTCAGCTCCAGAATGTTGATAGGAAGAGTCGGTTCCTCCAGATGCCAGGTTCCATGAGCTCTCAGAGAACCCCACATAGCTCCCCAGCCTGGCAAACTAGCATCTGTCATTATAATTACCGAGGATGGGTGTAGGAAACATATACCCTGAATAATGGGTTCCTGTGACAGCCACCAGGAGAGAGACTAACCAGGAATCTGGAGTTCTATCTAGAGATATCTGAGACAGGTTGGCATGATCGCTATTCCATTGCCTGAGCATACATAATTGTAGAATTTTCAGATGAAAGCTAGCAAACTAAATAGGATCGGAAGGTGCAACCATTAGACCTACCACCTCCATGCACTAGGCCACTGAAGGTCAAGAAGAGGATTGAAGCAGAAGTCAGGCTGCCTGAAGCTTCTCCCTGTGTTAACCTTTGAGATAGATACACATGCTGATGGAATCTATGATGATCCCTAGGAAGTTCACCCTGGTGCGGGAAACAAGAGAAATCTTTTGCAAGTTTAATTTCCAGCCATACGTCCGAAGATACCAAAGTAACTTGGTAGTTACTTGGTAGTTGTGGGAGATCTTGCTAAATGTAAAGAAGGTGCATGGACCAAGATGTATTCCAAATATGGGCTACCACAATGCCCTGTAGTCAAACTAAAGCAAGTAGAGCCCCAGCAACGTAGCTAGTCTGAAAGGGATAGCTATGAACTGGTAATGTTTGTCTGGAAGGCAAACCAAAAGTACTGG
Source organism: Bombina bombina (assembly GCF_027579735.1). Lineage (NCBI taxonomy): Eukaryota > Metazoa > Chordata > Amphibia > Anura > Bombinatoridae > Bombina > Bombina bombina. The sequence goes on along the minus strand of NC_069501.1, from coordinate 515,362,005 downwards.
CAGGGATCTCAGTGAATTGGACAATGTTATCTATATGACACACATGAACTAATGGCCTCTAGTGGTGAAAAACTGTCAAAATGCTTAAGAGGCGGCCTTCAAGGTCTAAGATATTAGCATATGAACCTCCTAGGTTTAGCTTTCAACTAAGAATACCAAGAGAACAAAGCAAAATTGGTGATAAAAGTAAATTGGAAAGTTGTAAAGTTACACGCCCTATCTGAATCATGAAAGTTTATTTTGGACTAGACTGTCCCTTTAATTGTGACAAGAAGTTATCCCTGAGAACATTTAAAAATCTATCTCCCTTAGCTGAATTACTAAAGTCATTGGCCCAGTTTATATCAGGAGTAAAATCTCCCATAATTACAGCACTGTTATTAGCAGCCTTTCCTATTTGCATTAGTAGTTGAGTTTCCTACATGTCACTAATGTAGCATGTTCCTAGTAATATTTTTTTAGTATTTTTTTCCTCCACTTCTTATTTCAAAACACATGGTCTCCACATATTTGTCACCTGTAGTATTAAATATCTTCCCTTATTGTAGGTTTAAAGTTAGGTTTAATACACATGCAGATTCCTCCACCCTGTTTATTTCTCCTGTCCCTCCTAAATAAAGTATAAATAAAGTTAACTGCCCAGTCATGTGAATCATCCCACCAAGTTTCAGTTATACTGATAATATCATAGTCCTCTTCTGCAACTAAGAGCTCCAGCTCCCCCATTTTACCCTTCAGGCTTCTTGCATTTGTTGTCATACATTTAATTTTCATGCGCTTTCTGCTGCTACATGGTGCACTTTCCTCCAAACTTTCTAATGTGACATTTCCTAAGTCATCCCTTCCTTGAGATATTCTAGGTGTGACATATTCACAGATCTTGATTATGTATTCACCATCATAACTGTCACATATCCTGCACAGCTACACACAGTGGGGCCTATCTATAAAGCTCGGAACGGAGCTTGATGGCCCGTGTTTCTGGCGAGTCTTCAGACTCGCCAGAAACAGCAGTTATGAAGCAGCGGTCTAAAGACTAAAGACCGCTGCTCCATAACCCTGTCCACCTGCTCTGAGCAGGAATCAAATACGATCAGGTTGATTGACACCTCCCTGCTGGCGGCCAATTAGCCGCGAGTCAGCAGGGGGCAGCGTTGCACCAGCAGCTCTTGTGAGCTGCTGGTGCAATGCTGAATACGGAGAGCGTATTGCTCTCCGCATTCAGCGAGGTCTTGTGGACCTGATCCGCACTGTCGGATCAGGTCCGCAAGACCTGTGATAAATAGAGGCCAGTGTCACTTATCACACACACATATCCCGTACACACATTATCCTACTCATTCAAGTGCAGCTGCAACTTTGAGTGAAATTTGATTTCAGGCAGCGAGAGAAGCCAGAGACTGTGAAATCAGTGCTAAGGAGGAGCAAGATAGTGAGTGAGTTTTAAAGGCTAGACTCAGACCAATCATAGACAAAGATTCCAGAGCAAGCAAAGGTGAGGAAAAAAAGTGAGAAAGAAGGACAGTGCAGTTTGTGTAACAGGGAGAAACAGCAATGTTATTGAGTGACAAATACAAACAATGGTTGTGGGAAGGTAGTCAAGAGGGGCAAAATGTTTGGACACCTGACTAACTCAAGTATGAGCAGGAAACAAGAAGAATAAAACTGGATCCAGGTAGCCAGTGCAGTCCCACGTTTATTCAATTAGGAGACATCCAACACAAAGGTAAAGCTCCCTGCTATCTGACGCATCAAGTATAACTCAAGTATGAACCAACATATTTTCACTGCTATAGCGCAGTTCTGCTGCAGGAGCATAATTCAGTGTATTTAACTTGGGCAGCAAAATGTGCGCCTAGACTGTATACTAAATACTACATCCGTAACAATATATTATCACTAACTTGTAATCTTTAGTATGTCAGTTCTTTACCAATCTAAATAACAAACATTGGTTTCCTGTATTTCTACTCGATATTCACAAACAAGAAGTGTACAACCTTGATTACAATACCTAGTGGTATAACCTTAAGAAGTGGGGCATATAAACAGATTATACAGAAGTATTTAACTTGAAGTACTAGAGAATGCTTAATTTCTGGCACTAGGCTCTCCAGTTCTATCAGTCTTGATATATCCGCTAGTATTGAATAAATAATCTGAATACCCAATAGTGGCAACGCTGTGTCCCATATTGGAAATATATTTATCTCCCCTTTCAACTACATAGCACTACTTAATACCATATCATAATATCCGTTGGCAATTTCGCTTGCTATAAGCATACCTAGACTGTAAATTCAGTATCGTACAAGTCACTACTGAATTACTATGTACACAAGTATGCTTATGAATTATTTAATATAATTTTCGGACATAGTATTCCATCAGAAACCCTATAACGGAAACAAATGTATTTAGTTTTCTTATCCTAACTAGATAATGGATATGTGCGAGCACATCAATAACTAATAAGTGAAATCATTGTACACTTTGTCAGTCCGTTATAATAGTGGTGCTTATTACATTAGGGAGATATCTCGCAATATTACCTTTTATTACCATTTAGGGTACACATTATACAATATATAGATATATACACTTCTCTTGCAAAACCTTTTGTTTTTCGCATTTCTGATTTCTGGATGTTCCAGCACCGTTACCCTTGACACGGTTTACAGATCATGTTATTAGGCATACTCTTGTCTTTTTTGTGGTTTTAACATATTTTTATTTTTTTTGTGGGGCCCTTTGTATTTTTTGTTCCACCTAGTAATATAATTAGTAGTGTTGTGAGTGCTAATTTGTACACTCTTTTGCAAGTGCCTCTTACTTGTTTTCCTTTGAACAAAGGTAAAGCTCCCTGCTATCTGACGCCTCAAGTATAACTCAAGTATGAACAAACATCTTTTCACTGCTATAGCGCAGTTCTGCTGCAGGAGCATAGTTGCAGCATAGTTAGCGGCACCTACAGCAACACAGCATCCACCATGACCACAGCAGCTACCACTATCACAACAGCCACCACGAAAAGCAGCACTAGCAGCAGCTGCACTTTGACTCTGGGCAGAGGGCGTAGTCATGTCCAAGCTTCTACGCATGGAGCAGGTTCACATAAACAGGTGGTGCAGAGGCAATGTCAAGAGCCCACCCTTAAACAATTTGTGTAGTCCACTCAAGGGGTATGTCGAAGCAGCAAATGATTAAGGTTACACAGCTGATTGGGCAGGTTATTGCATTTGGAGGAGCTTCCTTTATGACAGAAGGGGACCCCTCCAAGCAGCTAATACCGTTTGTGTGTGTCAAAGGAGCAGCTGTCCAAGTTATCAGGACTGAGTGTGCACTTCACTACATATATGGAGTGCCCCTTGCACACAGCACACCTTCTTTTCTTTACCAGCACATTGGTGGCAGCCAAATATCTGTGATGGTGCAGCAACAGGCATATCATATCATGTGACTTGAGTGGTAGTGGCGGTTGTGGAATGCAGCTAGGTTATAAGTATTTTCCTGTACATGTTGAAGTTTTGGATAGGCAGCGCACCTCAGCTAAAATTTTCGACAGCTCTTAGAAATATTCTTGCTCAGTGGGTTGTAGAACAGGCAGACGCACCAGTAGAAATGGGGTTTGTGGTGAGCAATGTTGTGGCAAATATGGTCAAAACAATAAGAGATGGTGACTTAGTAGGTGTGACCAGCACTGCACATATTTTACATCTGGTGGTGAGAGCAAATAATAAGACAGTGGCTGACTGGCATTGTAAGTTTACTGAGCACTTCCACAGTGTTAAAGCTAGCCAAATGAGGGAGAACTAGAGATATTTAAAATAAATATAACATTTTCTTCTGAGTGAAGGACAATGCTGTCTTAATGCACTTTTGGGGTTTGTGAACTTTGGCTAAGCGTATCTTCGTGTTTCCGCTAGAGCAAAAGCCAGATCAGGGCTTTGTAGAATGCCCCAAACAAGTCTGTGGGGAGAGGGAGATAGCATGGTCACGTTCACACACATCCAAATATTACTGCACCTGAGAATTTCCTTTGAGCTTAACTTTTTACTAATAACTTTCAACCTGAGCGCAAAAATAAGAGCACTATTGATTTAACTTGAGAAGTGTTAACACTCAATAGTGCCAATATTTTTGCACTCCACTTGTAATCAAGGCCATAGTACCTCACATACTGCAATGTGGGAATCAGAACTCACTGAGTGTGTCACATACTCTAATGTGGGGAAGATAATTCACATAGTGTGTCAAATACTGGAATGTGAGAAACTGTTATGTTCCACTATTCTATTCATAGAATGGATACATATAAATGTAAATTGATAGTTTGTAGCTATTTGTTACAACTCCATTCACATTTGATTCAGTGAGGAAGTTAACCAATTAAATAGCAACATTTGTCTTGATGTAATATTTCAGATAAAACACAAATAAACAATTAGTCAGATTGTGTTTAACTGTTTAAGGAGAGTTTCATCTTAACAAGAGGAGAGTTATTATACTTCAGGAGAGATTTGATAAAGCTGAAGTTTAAAGAATGTATTACTATTCTGAAACTTTATAACATGTAATGAAGGTTTGATAGTTCATTCAGAATATAACTCATTAAGGTCTTGAATAAGCCAAAGGACTCAGTGAGATTAACAGGATTAACACAGTCACTATTCGGTAATGAGTAATTTGTAAGTAATACTTGCGGTTAAGTGCTTCAGCTGATATGCGGTTAAGTGCTCTGTCAAACCTCCTCCGGTACCGCTAACAGGTGAGATGTTTCCTTTGCGTTTTTTCAGATAAATCCAAGTTAGGTTCTCTTTTCACAGGAGATATACAGTTTAGCTGGGGTACAGCTTCCAAGCAGTCTGGTTACTCGATGTAAGTTCCACGAGTGAGACGCTGAGCGGACAGCGTGTGACGTCACTCGGCAGTGTGAAAACTGAGAGCTCTCCAGTTTAGGAGAGGGAGAGATGAAAGAAAGTAAGGTTAATGAAACGCTGTAAATGACTTGGCATTCAGTTGAGTAGTGAAGTAGAAACTGGCTTTGCAAAGGAATTAATTGTGAGTGATGAGCAAAGGGAAAGTTTATAACTGCAGTTGTAATCCAATTTTGATGGGAGTACTAACACGCTAACTATCTCTATACACTGACAATAATCAAGCAGGGAATATGGATAAAGGAGTGTCCTTTATAGATGTTGACAGGAAGTTGTATTCAGTTCTTAAAGGGACAGTAGTCCGTGACAGATCCCCCCTGTCAAGACTCCCTGGACGGGAAATCATGGACCCGGTTTCGATGGGTACTTCGCATGAAAAGAGGCTAGAAGACGGGGAGCATGGACATCGTTCACCGAAACCCACGAATCCTCAGAAGCGTCATAACCTCTCTAATGCACCAAGTACTCCAGCTTCCGATATCGGATCCTCGAATCCAAGATTTTTCCCCCCTCATACTCATCCTGATCATCCACAAGGGATAATGTCTCAGAGGAGGTAGGTAATAGGGTGTCCAAGTCACCTTGGTATGGCTTCAGTAAGGAGACGTGGAAGGAGGGATGGATATGAAGATCCTCCGACAATTTTAATCAGAAAGCATTGTCGTTTATGACTTTTGAAATGGCAAACGGTCACAAATATTGAGAAGCTAATTTCTTACAGGGTACTTTCCTCTTTATATTCTTGGTAGACAGCCACACCAAATCACCCTCTTTATATTCCGGAGGTTTGGTGTGCTTCGTATCAAAGTATTTCTTTTGAGTTAATTTAGCTTCTTGCAAATGATCATGGAGAATGTCAAGGTTTTCCTTGATATTAGTGGAGTAGATTTGAGCTTCCGGTGAGTTGGATGTGGAACAGGGAGTCGGAAAGGAGTTAGGGTGGTATCCATAGGTGGCATAAAATGGAGATAGTTTGGTTGAGTTGTTCACGGAGTTGTTATATACGAACTCAGCCATAGGAAGCCATTCCGACCAGTCTTCCTGAAGGGTGTTAATGTAACATCTAAGATATTGTTCAAGAGTCTGATTAAGGCGCTCAGTTAACCCATTGGACTGTGGGTGATAAGCTGTGGAATATCGTGTAGAAATTTTGAGGTGTTGACAGAAATTTTGCCAAAATTTGGACGTAAACTGTGTCCCCCTGTCCGTCACAATGGATGAGGGAAGTCCATGCAGTTTAACAATGTTAGACAAAAAGACCTTAGCTGTAGTCGTTGCATTCGGGACTTGTTTTAACGGTATGAAGTGAGATAGTTTAGTTAGATGGTCGATTACCACTAAGATAGTAGTGTATCCATTGGATGTAGGTAGATCAACAATAAAATCCATTCCTATCATACTCCAGGGTTTCATAGGTATGGGTAGAGGGGCAAGTAACCCGCAAGGTTTGCTATGTGATTTTTTCTTAATATTACAAGTGTTGCAAGAAGTTACATATTGATAGATATCTTTTTTCATTAAAGGCCACCAATATTGTCTTTTAATGAGTTCAGTAGTTTGTGTTATTCCTGGATGTCCTGCTAAGGGTGAATCGTGATGAAGAGACAATATCTGTTTCCGTAGAACTGGAGGAATATATGTTAAGTTTTTATGTGTGCACAAACCTGTTATGGAATCCTTTATGCAGATATTGTTCAAGAGTCTGATTAAGGCGCTCAGTTATTCCTGGATGTCCTGCTAAGGGTGAATCGTGATGAAGAGACAATATCTGTTTCCGTAGAACTGGAGGAATATATGTTAAGTTTTTATGTGTGCACAAACCTGTTATGGAATCCTTTATGCAGATATTGTTCAAGAGTCTGATTAAGGCGCTCAGTTAACCCATTGGACTGTGGGTGATAAGCTGTGGAATATCGTGTAGAAATTTTGAGGTGTTGACAGAAATTTCGCCAAAATTTGGACGTAAACTGTGTCCCCCTGTCCGTCACAATGGATGAGGGAAGTCCATGCAGTTTAACAATGTTAGACAAAAAGACCTTAGCTGTAGTCGTTGCATTCGGGACTTGTTTTAACGGTATGAAGTGAGATAGTTTAGTTAGATGGTCGATTACCACTAAGATAGTAGTGTATCCATTGGATGTAGGTAGATCAACAATAAAATCCATTCCTATCATACTCCAGGGTTTCATAGGTATGGGTAGAGGGGCAAGTAACCCGCAAGGTTTGCTATGTGATTTTTTCTTAATATTACAAGTGTTGCAAGAAGTTACATATTGATAGATATCTTTTTTCATTAAAGGCCACCAATATTGTCTTTTAATGAGTTCAGTGGTTCGTGTTATTCCTGGATGTCCTGCTAAGGGTGAATCGTGATGAAGAGACAATATCTGTTTCCGTAGAACTGGAGGAATATATGTTAAGTTTTTATGTGTGCACAAACCTGTTATGGAATCCTTTATGTAGTATTCAGGTAGAGTCGAATCCGTCTGGAGAGCAGCAAGAATATCGGATTGTAGAGTGGTTAAGGCACATATGATCTTTGTGGGTGGTATAATAAAGGTTTGTTCCTTATCATTAGATGTAGGTTCTGTGGTTCTAGAGAGAGCATCTGCCCTAGTATTTTTAATACCTGGTCTATAGGTTAAGACGAAATTAAACCTATCCAGATATAAGGCCCAACGTACCTGTTGGGATGACAATGTTTTACTTTTCTTTAAATATTGGAGATTCCTGTGATCGGTATAAATAGTGAATGGGGTGGAAGTTCCCTCGAGAAGATGTCTCCAATGTTCCAGATCTGCTTTCACTGCCAATAATTCCTTATCTCCTATTGAATAATTTTTTTCAGCAGATGTCAATAATCTAGAGTAAAAGGCAATAGGATGTTGTGCTTGTGTTTTAGAATTGGGTTGGGTTAGGACAGCACCAATTCCCGTATTATACGCATCCACCTCCAATGTAAATGGGAGATTTGGATTTGGTAATTGTACAAATGGAGCAGTATTATATTTCTGTTTAAGAGATTGGAAAGCAGCCTCTGCTTCGGAACTCCAACGGAACTTTCCTTTTCCAGTTAAACGAGTGAGAGGTTGTACAGTGGCTGAATAGTGATCAATAAATTTTCCATAAAAGTTAGAAAACCCAAGGAACCTCTGTAGGGATTTCACATTAGTAGGAGTAGGCCAATTGAGTATAGAAGAAATTTTATCTGGATCCATTTGAATTCCGGTAGGTGAGATGATGTATCCAAGGAATTTTATGGTATCCTGATGGAAATAGCATTTTTCCATTTTAGCGTACAGCTGATGTTCACGCAGAGTTGACAGCACCCACCTTACATGTTTTTGATATTCAGTTAGATTCTTGGAATAGATGAGGATGTCGTCGAGATACACTATAACACAGACATCCATGAGATCTTTAAATATCTCATTGATAAAAAATTGAAAGGTGGCGGGCGCATTGGTCAATCCAAAAGGCATAACGTTATACTGGTATAATCTGTACCGAGTTTTGAAGGCTGTTTTCCACTCGTCACCAGGTCTCATACGGATGAGGTTATAGGCCCCTTTAAGGTCTAATTTAGTGAAAATGGTGGCTCCGGTCAGCCTTTCTAACAATTCCGGTATCAATGGTAGTGGATAACGATTTTTAACTGTTATTGCGTTCACTGCTCGGTAATAGATAATAGGTCGGAGTGTACCTTCTTTATTGGTTACAAGAAAAATGGCGGATGCTATTGGAGAAGAAGAAGGAGATATGAATCCTTTCTTCAAATTTTCGTCGAGATATTCGCGGAGATGTTGTAATTCCTTTTGAGAAAGTGGAAAGATGCAATTTGAAGGTAATGTTACACCTTCCTTGAAGTCTATTGGGCAATCGAATGTTCGATGAGGCGGAAGATTTTCGGCTTTCTTTAGATTAAACACATCAGAGAAATCACTGTATTGTTTTGGTAGTAATGGTTCAATATGGTTGATGGAAACGTAAGGGAAACATGTTTCTGTACAAAATGAGGAGTTAAATGTAAGTGTACAACACTCCCAGTTTATGATAGGGTTGTGTTTTTGCAACCATGGAAAACCAAGTATGATTGGGTGTAATGAACTGGGTATGATATCATAAGTGATGAACTCTTTGTGACCAGTGTTAGTTATAGTAAGTAGGGGAACAGTGTGGTGTGTGATTGGACCATTGAGATATTGTGACCCATCAATTACTCTCACAAAGACTGGGGTTGCTTTTTTCACACATGGAATTTTATTATTTGTGACAACTGATTGAACAATGAAGTTGCCATACGCTCCGGAATCAATTGTGGCCACTTCCTGGAACTGCAACTGATCCCACTGTAATGACAGAGTTAAAGTTAATTGAGTTTGTTTTTTGTGAGGAGTAGTAGAATGATTAGATTTTATCTTACCCTTTCTAGGTCGATTTAGTAGAGGACAAGTAGAAACATCATGTTCTTTGTTACCACAGTACATGCATAAATTTGCTTGTTTTCTTTGTAGTTTTTCTTCTGTTGAAAGTGGACCTCTTATGGTCCCAATCTCCATAGGTATAGCTGTTGGAGCTGGTTTTTCAAGGCTGGGGGTGAAGTGTTTCCTAGTGTGGGATTCAGGCTGGTATTTCTCATGTCTTCTCTCTCTAAATCTTCTGTCTATTGAGATAGATAACTTGATTAAACCTTCTAAGGTGTCGGGTAGCTCAACCCTAGACAGTTCATCCTTTAAGTATTCGGAAAGCCCCAAACGAAACTGTTTTTTTAGGGAGATGGAGTTCCACTGTGAATCTGTACACCATAATTGAAATTCGGCTATATAGTCCTCTACGGCTCTTTTCCCCTGTCTGAGGGAGCGTAGGTTATTTTCTGCAGTCTGCTGTTTGTTCATGTCTTCGTAAAGAACTGCCATAGCATGGAAAAAGTTTTCTAAGGAATTGAGGATTGGATCATCAGATTCAAAGAATCTATTAGCCCATGCCCTTGGTTCCCCACTCAGGTAAGAAATGGTGGTACAGACTTTAATCTTGTCATTACTATAGGTCCTGGGTTTCATAGCAAACAGGAGTAAGCATGAGTTTCTGAACTCATGAAACTTAGATCTATCCCCAGAGAATGGGACTGGGGGGTTAATCTGAGGTTCTGGTTTTTCAGAAGCTTTGTGTGTTATCAACTCATTTAATGCTCTTTTTAACCCCTTAACGACCGACGACGTATGCCATATGTCCTCAAAAAAAAAGCACTTAACGACCGAGGACGTATGGCATACGTCGTCGGTTTAACAGAGCACTGGAAGCGATCGAAATCGCTTCCAGCTGCTCTAACAGTATTGCAGGCTTGCCTTGATGTCTAGGCATCCTGCAATACTGTTCCCGAGTGCCGGGACCGGATTGATCACTCCCCCACGAGTGATCACTTCCGGTTTCGCTCCACGTGGAGCCCGGCAGTGTTTCAGAGCATCGGAAGCGATCGGACACGCTTCCGATGCTCTGCTTGTTTGCTAAGTGCCTCGGTGGGTCGAGGCACTTAGTTGGTTATTAAATAAAAGTAATAGTTAAGAAAAAAAAAACCGGATAAATAAAAAAAAAAAGCCCAAATAGCCCCCCCTCCCCCTTCACTAGGCATCCAAGATGGCGATGCCCAGTGCATCATGGGGCCTCTGGGGGTGTCCCTAGCCTGCATCATCATAGGGGCAAGCTAGGGTCACCCAATCTGAGCCTCCCACCCTAAAAAAAATAATAATAATAAAATACCCCATTTGTCTGATCATGTCAATATTTGTAAATATTGACTATGATCAGTGTGGATCTCCCTCCCTCTCCTCACTTGCCATTTTGTTGGAGAGAGAGAGAGACCTGTATTTAGCAGAGAGAGAGATTTATTTCTTTTATTTGTTAAAAAATATAGAACCAAAGGCACTTTTCAGAGCCATTAACCCCTAGCTTGCCAGTGATCACTATATATCACTGGCAGTAGCATAGGTGCACTTTTTTTTTGCTGCATTTTGCTGTCTGTGCATTTTTTAGGGGTTAATTTTGTTGTTGTAATTTTTTAAAAACCCAAAGGCTCTTTTCAGAAACATTTAGTTAATTTAATTTAATTTTCAGAGCCATTAACCCCTAGCTTGCCAGTGATCGCTATAAATCACTGGCAGTTGCATAGCTGTACTTTTTTGCTGTCTGTGCATTTTTTAGGGGTTAATTTTGTTGTTGTAATTTTTTAAAAACCCAAAGGCTCTTTTCAGAAACATTTAGTTAATTTAATTTAATTTTCAGAGCCATTAACCCCTAGCTTGCCAGTGATCGCTATAAATCACTGGCAGTTGCATAGCTGTACTTTTTTGCTGTCTGTGCATTTTTTTAGGGGTTAATTTTGTTGTTGTAATTTTTTAAAAACCCAAAGGCTCTTTTCAGAAACATTTAGTTAATTTAATTTAATTTTCAGAGCCATTAACCCCTAGCTTGCCAGTGATCGCTATAAATCACTGGCAGTAGCATAGCTGTACTTTTTTGCTAGTTAATTTAGTTAATTAATTTAGTTAATTTAATTTAATTTTCAGAGCCATTAACCCCTAGCTTGCTAGTGATCGCTATAAATCACTGGCAGTTGCATAGCTGTACTTTTTTGCTGTCTGTGCATTTTTTTTAGGGGTTAATTTTGTTGTTGTAATTTTTTAAAAACCCAAAGGCTCTTTTCAGAAACATTTAGTTAATTTAATTTAATTTTCAGAGCCATTAACCTCTAGCTTGCCAGTGATCGCTATAAATCACTGGCAGTAGCATAGCTGTACTTTTTTGCTAGTTAATTTAGTTAATTAATTTAGTTAATTTAATTTTTTTTAGTAATTGTTTTCTGTGACAGATACAAAAATGTTACAGAAAAGATATAGTGCTGAGGAGGCGTATGCCATCCTTGCGTCAGAGTCAGATGCCTCTATTTCTGACTTAGACCCCAATTTTGACCCTGCCATGTGCTCAGATACATCACTAGATGCAGTCTCAACTGATAGTGATGTATCTGTGGCTGCTAGCCCCCCTGCCAGCCCCCCTGCTAGCCCCCCTGCCAGAAGGAGGCGTGTTGCTGCCATTGCTGCTGAAGAGTGGGTAACGCCTCATCTCCAGAGGCCAGATATCCCACCCTTCACAGCAAATGCTGGCATAAATATAGATGTGGCAGGTTTTAGCCCCCAGCAGTTTCTGGAAGTGTTTCTGGGCGATGATATATTGGGGAACATTGTCGCCCAAACTAATTTATATGCCCATCAGTTCCGTGCTGCAAAGCCTGGAACATATTTGGCAAAGCAGCAATGGGCCCCCATCAATGTGCCAGAATTCAAAAATTCTGGGCATTGACTATGCTGATGGGCATCATAAATAAACCCTCCATTCGCTCCTACTGGAGTACTAGCCCCATCTGCTCTACCCCCATTTTCTCCCAGACTATGTCGAGGAAGAGGTATGAAATGATTCTGCATTTCATGCACTTCAGCGACAACAGCCTGTGCCCCCCTAGGGAGCATCCCCAATTTGACAGGCTGTATAAAATCCGCCCCCTGATAACCCACTTTTCTGCCAGGTTTGCAGAGGCTTATACACCTGGAAGGAATATATGCGTTGATGAATCCCTAATGAAGTATAAGGGAAGGCTGGGATTCAAGCAGTATATTCCTTCCAAACGCTCCAGATATGGGGTAAAGGTGTATAAGCTCTGTGACAGCGAGACTGGGTATACTCAGGCCTTCCGGGTGTATGAGGGAAAGGATAGCCACCTTGACCCTCCAGGTTGCCCAGAACATATGGGAACCACTGGCAAGATTGTCTGGGACCTGATATTACCCCTAATGAACAAAGGGTATCACTTGTACTTAGACAATTTTTATACAAGTGTCCTTTTGTTCAAGCTACTGTATTGCTTTGATACAGTAGCTTGCGGTACAATTAAAAAGAACCGCGCAGGTTTCCCAGGACAGCTTGTACGCACCCGGCTACGAAGGGGGGAGACCTCAGCTCTGCGCCAAGAGGAGCTGTTGGCACTGAAGTACAGAGACAAGAAGGATGTATACCTTCTTACCACCATCCACACAGAGAGGACAGTGGCGGTTTCTGTATGTGGCAGAGCTGAGATCATAAGGAAGCCAGTGTGCATCAAGTCTTATAACCGGCATATGGGTGGGGTTGATCTGGCTGATCAGCTGCTGCAGCCCTACCTAATTATGCGGAAGACAAGGGCCTGGTACAAAAAGGTTGCAATTTACCTAATGCAGATTGCAACCCACAACGCTTTTTTGTTGTTCAAAAAAGCAAACCCCAGAGTTAAAAAGACTTTTTTACAGTTTCAGCTCCAGATTATTACGGGGATTTTGTACCATGATGCACCTGCTCCCCGGGCGGTGATGGGAGAGAGCAGAGTTGGGGCTACCCATTTTATTTTTAAAATCCCCCCTACTGCCACAAAGCAGAAACCACAAAAAAAATGCAGAGTCTGTACCAAGAGGGGGAAGAGAAGGGACACCATATATTACTGTCCTGATTGCCCTGGACAGCCTGCACTCTGCATTGGGGACTGCTTCAAGCGGTACCATACAATGGTCAATTTTTAAAAAAATAAATACATTTGCTGTTACATATATATATATTTTTTTTTTGGTTATGTTTACAGTTAGATGTTTTTTTGTTTTTTTTACTTTTACTGTGCCAGATTTTTACATTTCACTACTCTATTTTTTTCTAAAATTGGGCCTGTTTTTTTTTAACCAAAACCCCTGTCAAACCTATGCATGGGGGACATAGGTGTTCTCAGGGTGCCTTGCAGAAAACAACCTGAAGTATGTTTTTGTAATAACTTACAACAGTCTCTCCTAAATTATAGTCAAAAAGCAATGTGTCTGTAAAAATGAAAATTGAAAAATTACCACCATACACTTTCTCCAATTTTTTGGGCTAAAACGGTTGCTTCAAAGGCATCAAAGCACACCATATACAATACCTTGGGGTGTCAACATTTAAAAAATATACACTTTGAATGCAATAAATAAAAGTGGGGTATGCGATAGGCCCCAAACTAAAGATAGGCCTATCAGAAGAAATACTCTCATTTTTAATAACTAAAATCACAAGTCATAAAATTGTAACATAACCTTCCCAAAATCCTGGCAAACCTATGCATGGGGGGCATAGGTGTACTCAGGGTGCCTTGCAGAAAACAACCTGAAGTATTCTTTTGCAATAACTTACAACAATCTCTCCTAAATCATAGTCAAAAAGCAATGTGTCTGTAAAAATGAAAATTGAAAAATTACCACCATATACTTTCTCCAATTTTTTGGGCTAAAACGGTTGCTTCAAAGGCATCAAAGCACACCATATACAATACCTTGGGGTGTCAACATTTAAAAAATATACACTTTGAATGCAATAAATAAAAGTGGGGTATGTGATAGGCCCCAAACTAAAGATAGGCCTATCAGAAGAAATACTCTCATTTTTAATAACTAAAATCATGTAACATAACCTTCCCAAAATCCTGGCAAACCTATGCATGGGGGGCATAGGTGTACTCAGGGTGCCTTGCAGAAAACAACCTGAAGTATTCTTTTGCAATAACTTACAACAGTCTCTCCTAAATCATAGTAAAAAAGCAATGTGTCTGTAACAATGAAAATTGAAAAATTACCACCATATACTTTCTCCAATTTTTTGGGCTAAAACGGTTGCATCAAAGTCATCAAACCACTCCATGTATAATACCTTGGGGGGTCAACTTTTTAAATATAATCACATTTATGGAAAACAAATAAATTGGGGTATGTTAAAAGACCCCCAAAAAAGACGATAGGCAAAGAAAATATGTTAAATGTGAAAAAAAATCACAAACACATGTCAGACATTTGGCATTGCACCGCCCAAACAAGCCACCAAACCTATGCATAGGTGGTATCACTGAACTCAGGAGATGTTGGTGACCACATATTGGTGTCTTCTTTGGTAGTAACACATAACAGGAGCTGTGAATCCATGTCTAAAGTACAATGTATGTGAAAAATAACACAAAGAAATGAATGCCCAATAGTTTGACAAAGACTAGTGGTTGAATTAGTGTATGGAAAGTGTTAAAACACCTGCATTTGAAATACCCTAGGATGTCTACTTTTCAAAAATATATGGGTTTTATGGGGGTAAATTACATTGGCCGGCTTCAGAAATGTCTTAAATAGAACATGGGTGCATGGGATGTGAAAATGGGAAGTGTAAAAACTGGAATGCGCTTCCTAAAAATAAGGCCTTCTAGCCCCCAGAGAACCCAACACACCTATACATGGGTGGTATCACTGTACTCAGGAGATGTTGTTGAACACATATTGAGGTGTTTTTTGGCAGTAACACATAACAGGAACTGAGAATCCATGCCTAAAGTACAATGTGTGTGAAAAATAACACAAAAAAATGACTACCCAAAAGTTTGACAAAGACTGGTGGTTAAATAAGTTCATGGAAAGTGTGAAAATACCAGCATTTCAAATACCCTAGGGGGTCTACTTCTCAAAAATATATGGTTTTATGGGGGTAAATTTCATTGACCGGCTTCAGAAATGTCCCAAATAGGACATGGGTGCATGATGACCGATGTGAAAATTCCAAGTTGAAAAACTGGAATGCGCTTCCTAAAAATAAGGCCTTCTAGCCCCCAGAGAACCCAACACACCTATACATGGGTGGTATCACTGTACTCAGGAGATGTTGTTGAACACATATTGAGGTGTTTTTTGGCAGTAACACATAACAGGAACTGAGAATCCATGCCTAAAGTACAATGTGTGTGAAAAATAACACAAAAAAATGACTACCCAAAAGTTTGACAAAGACTGGTGGTTAAATAAGTTCATGGAAAGTGTGAAAATACCAGCATTTCAAATACCCTAGGGGGTCTACTTCTCAAAAATATATGGTTTTATGGGGGTAAATTTCATTGACCGGCTTCAGAAATGTCCCAAATAGGACATGGGTGCATGATGACCGATGTGAAAATTCCAAGTTGAAAAACTGGAATGCGCTTCCTAAAAATAAGGCCTTCTAGCCCCCAGAGAACCCAACACACCTATACATGGGTGGTATCACTGTACTCAGGAGATGTTGTTGAACACATATTGAGGTGTTTTTTGGCAGTAACACATAACAGGAACTGGGAATCCATGCCTAAAATTCAATGTGTGTGAAAAATAACACAAAAAAATGACTACCCAATAGTTTGACAAAGACTGGTGGTTAAATAAGTTCATGGAAAGTGTGAAAATACCAGCATTTCAAATACCCTAGGGGGTCTACTTCTCAAAAATATATGGTTTTATGGGGGTAAATTTCATTGACCGGCTTCAGAAATGTCCCAAATAGGACATGGGTGCATGATGACCGATGTGAAAATTCCAAGTTGAAAAACTGGAATGCGCTTCCTAAAAATAAGGCCTTCTAGCCCCCAGAGAACCCAACACACCTATACATGGGTGGTATCACTGTACTCAGGAGATGTTGTTGAACACATATTGAGGTGTTTTTTGGCAGTAACACATAACAGGAACTGGGAATCCATGCCTAAAGTACAATGTGTGTGAAAAATAACACAAAAAAATGACTACCCAAAAGTTTGACAAAGACTGGTGGTTAAATAAGTTCATGGAAAGTGTGAAAATACCAGCATTTCAAATACCCTAGGGGGTCTACTTCTCAAAAATATATGGTTTTATGGGGGTAAATTTCATTGACCGGCTTCAGAAATGTCCCAAATAGGACATGGGTGCATGATGACCGATGTGAAAATTCCAAGTTGAAAAACTGGAATGCGCTTCCTAAAAATAAGGCCTTCTAGCCCCCAGAGAACCCAACACACCTATACATGGGTGGTATCACTGTACTCAGGAGATGTTGTTGAACACATATTGAGGTGTTTTTTGGCAGTAACACATAACAGGAACTGAGAATCCATGCCTAAAATACAATGTGTGTGAAAAATAACACAAAAAAATGACTACCCAAAAGTTTGACAAAGACTGGTGGTTGAATTAGTGCATGGAAAGTGTTAAAATACCAGCATTTGAAATACCCTAGGGTGTCTACTTTTCAAAAATATATGGTTTGATGGGGGTAAATTCCATTGGCCAGCTTCAGAAATGTCCCAAATAGGACATGGGTGCATGATGACCGATGTGAAAATTCCAAGTTGAAAAACTGGAATGCGCTTCCTAAAATTAAGGCCTTTTAGCCCCCAGAGAACCTGACACACCTATACATGGGTGGTATCACTGTACTCAGGAGATGTTGTTGAACACATATTGAGGTGTTTTTTGGCAGTAACACATAACAGGAACTGAGAATCCATGCCTAAGGTACAATGTGTGTGAAAAATAACACAAAATAATGACTACCCAAAAGTTTGACAAAGACTGGTGGTTGAATTAGTGCATGGAAAGTGTTAAAATACAAGCATTTGAAATACCCTAGGGTGTCTACTTTTCAAAAATATATGGTTTGATGGGGGTAAATTCCATTGACCAGCTTCAGAAATGTCCCAAATAGGACATGGGTGCATGATGACCGATGTGAAAATTCCAAGTTGAAAAACTGGAATGCGCTTCCTAAAAATAAGGCCTTCTAGCCCCCAGAGAACCCAACACACCTATACATGGGTGGTATCACTGTACTCAGGAGATGTTGTTGAACACATATTGAGGTGTTTTTTGGCAGTAACACATAACAGGAACTGGGAATCCATGCCTAAAGTACAATGTGTGTGAAAAATAACACAAAAAAATGACTACCCAAAAGTTTGACAAAGACTGGTGGTTAAATAAGTTCATGGAAAGTGTGAAAATACCAGCATTTCAAATACCCTAGGGGGTCTACTTCTCAAAAATATATGGTTTTATGGGGGTAAATTTCATTGACCGGCTTCAGAAATGTCCCAAATAGGACATGGGTGCATGATGACCGATGTGAAAATTCCAAGTTGAAAAACTGGAATGCGCTTCCTAAAAATAAGGCCTTCTAGCCCCCAGAGAACCCAACACACCTATACATGGGTGGTATCACTGTACTCAGGAGATGTTGTTGAACACATATTGAGGTGTTTTTTTGGCAGTAACACATAACAGGAACTGAGAATCCATGCCTAAAATACAATGTGTGTGAAAAATAACACAAAAAAATGACTACCCAAAAGTTTGACAAAGACTGGTGGTTGAATTAGTGCATGGAAAGTGTTAAAATACCAGCATTTGAAATACCCTAGGGTGTCTACTTTTCAAAAATATATGGTTTGATGGGGGTAAATTCCATTGGCCAGCTTCAGAAATGTCCCAAATAGGACATGGGTGCATGATGACCGATGTGAAAATTCCAAGTTGAAAAACTGGAATGCGCTTCCTAAAATTAAGGCCTTTTAGCCCCCAGAGAACCTGACACACCTATACATGGGTGGTATCACTGTACTCAGGAGATGTTGTTGAACACATATTGAGGTGTTTTTTGGCAGTAACACATAACAGGAACTGAGAATCCATGCCTAAGGTACAATGTGTGTGAAAAATAACACAAAATAATGACTACCCAAAAGTTTGACAAAGACTGGTGGTTGAATTAGTGCATGGAAAGTGTTAAAATACAAGCATTTGAAATACCCTAGGGTGTCTACTTTTCAAAAATATATGGTTTGATGGGGGTAAATTCCATTGACCAGCTTCAGAAATGTCCCAAATAGGACATGGGTGCATGATGACCGATGTGAAAATTCCAAGTTGAAAAACTGGAATGCGCTTCCTAAAATTAAGGCCTTTTAGCCCCCAGAGAACCCGACACACCTATACATGGGTGGTATCACTGTACTCAGGAGATGTTGTTGAACACATATTGAGGTTTTTTTTGGTAGTAACACATAACAGGAACTGAGAATCCATGCCTAAAGTACAATGTGTGTGAAAAATAACACAAAATAATGACTACCCAAAAGTTTGACAAAGACTGGTGGTTGAATTAGTGCATGGAAAGTGTTAAAATACAAGCATTTGAAATACCCTAGGGTGTCTACTTTTCAAAAATATATGGTTTGATGGGGGTAAATTCCATTGACCAGCTTCAGAAATGTCCCAAATAGGACATGGGTGCATGATGACCGATGTGAAAATTCCAAGTTGAAAAACTGGAATGCGCTCCCTAAAAATAAGAGCTTTTAGCCCCCCGAGAACCCGACACACCTATACATGGGTGGTATCACTGTACCCAGGAGATGCTGCTGAAGACATATGAGGGTGTTATTTGGCAGTAACCCTTAATATTATCAGTAAATGTATTCTTAAATTGCTATTTTGTCAAAAAATCAAATTATTTTTTCCCCCCCCCCAAACTTTGGCATAGATTGGTGGTAAAATGGTTGCATGAAAAAAGTCAAAATACCCCAAGTTTAATACCTTAGGTTGTCTTCTTTTAAAAAATATATACATTTGAAGGGTTATTCAGGGATTCATGACAGATATTGGTGTTACAATGTAACTATCGCCAATTTTGAAAAAACATGGTTTTGAAATAGCAAAGTGCTACTTGTACTTATTGCCCTATAACTTGCAAAAAAACCAAAGAACATGTAAACATTGGGTATTTATAAACTCAGGACAAAATTTAGAAACTGTTTAGCATTGGTATTTTATGGTGGTTGTAGATGTGTAAGAGATTTTGGGGCTCAAAGTTAGAAAAAGTGCATTTTTTTTCATTTTTTCCTCATATTTTATATTTTTTTTTATAGTAAATTATAAGATATGATGAAAATAATCATATCTTTAGAAAGTCCATTTAATGGCGAGAAAAACAGTATATAATATGTGTGGGTACAGTAAATGAGTAAGAGGAAAATTACAGTTAAACACAAACATCGCAGAAATGCAAAAATAGCCTTGGTCCCAGATGGTCAACAAATTGAAAAGTGGTCTGGTCACTAAGGGGTTAAAGCAGTATTCTCACTTTGGACTTCTCTTAATCCTTGAGCAAGGATATCTACCTTTTGGTTCAAAGATGTTATTTCATTACTCAAGGCTACTGGATCCATGATGATCAACTGTATACTTTTTAGGCTTGATTATTCTGTTATGTTCCACTATTCTATTCATAGAATGGATACATATAAATGTAAATTGATAGTTTGTAGCTATTTGTTACAACTCCATTCACAATTTGATTCAGTGAGGAAGTTAACCAATTAAATAGAAAAATTTGTCTTGATGTAATATTTCAGATAAAACACAAATAAACAATTAGTCAGATTGTGTTTAACTGTTTAAGCAGAGTTTCATCTTAACAAGAGGAGAGTTATTATACTTCAGGAGAGATTTGATAAAGCTGAAGTTTAAAGAATGTATTACTATTCTGAAACTTTATAACATGTAATGAAGGTTTGATAGTTCATTCAGAATATAACTCATTAAGGTCTTGAATAAGCCAAAGGACTCAGTGAGATTAACAGGATTAACACAGTCACTATTCGGTAATGAGTAATTTGTAAGTAATACTTGCGGTTAAGTGCTTCAGCTGATATGCGGTTAAGTGCTCTGTCAAACCTCCTCCGGTACCGCTAACAGGTGAGATGTTTCCTTTGCGTTTTTTCAGATAAATCCAAGTTAGGTTCTCTTTTCACAGGAGATATACAGTTTAGCTGGGGTACAGCTTCCAAGCAGTCCGGTTACTCAATGTAAGTTCCACGAGTGAGACGCTGAGCGGACAGCGTGTGACGTCACTCGGCAGTGTGAAAACTGACAGGCTCAGAGCTCTCCGGTTTAGGAGAGGGAGAGGTGAAAGAAAGTAAGGTTAATGAAACGCTGTAAATGACTTGGCATTCAGTTGAGTAGTGAAGTAGAAACTGGCTTTGCAAAGGAATTAATTGTGAGTGATGAGCAAAGGGAAAGTTTATAACTGCAGTTGTAATCCAATTTTGATGGGAGTACTAACACGCTAACTATCCCTATACACTGACAATAATCAAGCAGGGAATATGGATAAAGGAGTGTCCTTTATAGATGTTGACAGGAAGTTGTATTCAGTTCTTAAAGGGACAGTAGTCCGTGACAGAAACGGAGCTCACATAGTGTATCACTTACTTTAATGTAGGGAACAGACCCACCAAAGGCCAGATTAATAGTGGCGCGCTAACAGTTACACACGAGCGATATCGGGTTCCTTGCGGCTGTTTGCACGTGTCCGATGTAGCGCTCGTATTGCAAGTTAAAAGTAAATGAGATTGCTTGAGTGCATGTGAATTTAACGCACATCAGGATATATATATAGCTATATACATACACCTCTGATCCCTTCCTTGTCATATACATAAATTCCCATCATTCAGGGACGCTTACAACCTACACTAACCTTCCTATCTCCACTGCTATCCCCTAAAACCCCGTAGCATGTAAGCCTATGAGCCCAGCTGTTTGTAGTTCACCTTCATAGGAGTCGACTACAACAGTGCAACTCTCGGCAGGATCCTTCACCCATTTGATCCCTGTAATCGTTTTTATATACCACCCATGTTCATAGCGCTGTGGAACCTGTTGGCGCTCTACAAATACCTGATAATAATAATAATAATAATACCCATCCTTTTTACTACAATTATTTTTCAGTGGCCAAAATCCATTAACCACTTGCCTTACTTATTTGGAGGAGCCAATCACAGACAAGGCTAGTCACTGTCATAAAGTTAGTATAAACTAGATATGTGCATTTGTGCCCTTCGGGTGAAGGCAGCTGCAAGTTGCATTTCGCTCTTTTCGGAGCCGGCTTTAATCTTGTGACAGTGAGCACACTGAGATCTGGATTTGCACAGATCTCAGTGTGCTGCACTTTAATAAGAATAAATCTGGCTCCGAAAAGAGCCGAATGTGGCTTGTGGCTGCCTTCATCCGAAGTGCACAAATGCACATATCTAGTATAAACTGCATTATTTTGCAGCTGTTATCTGATAAACCCAATTAGGGACAGATATGTCACAGAGTTAGCCTTGATAAGTCAGCAGGGTGTATTTCAAGTTCTGAATATTAGAAAATGCTAAATTTTCTGAGCTAAATTAGATTTAAAGGGGCAAAATAAATAATGAAAGTATAATGCAATGTTGTTTCATTAACATAACATTGTATTTGAAAATCTCAAGTTGTTTACTCTCCTTTAAATTGAACATCTAATGAAAAGCTGCATATTTTTTTTCCTATTCCCATTGGAAATAACAGTTGAATGAATATTTGTTATAAGCGAATTAGTTAACGAATATTCAGACTTGAAAAAGTCAGCAGAAGAGATAAAGAGAGACAAGAAACGGCCAAAAGAAGCACAGGGGGAAACAACACACACAAGGATATAGAGAGAAAAGGAAGAAAAACTAAAAGAGGCAAAAGATGCAGAAACAGAGTTGGGGTAAAGAGAAGAAAGGGAGGAAAAAACTTGGTAAATATATGAATAGGGAGTAAAATAGAGACACAGATGTAGATAGAGAGAGGGAGACACTCATGAGTGGAGAAAATGCTGCAGAGATAAGAAAAAATAAAGCCAGAAAGAGATATACATGTAAGGACAGAGGGTAAGAGAAGCACAATAGGAAAAGACAGAGAGAGAGGGTTCCAGGATCCAAGTCTTTAAAAGGCAGCCAGATAACCATTTAATTGAAGTGACAAGATAACAGATATCATGGTAAGATAAATGTTCCCAGACAGGACTACAGTTCTTAATTAAAGTTGTTGATCTGGCTGCTGGTGAACATACTGTTCTGCTGGAAAGATTAGGTAGCAGTAGGTTGCAGGCTCTTGTGACAGCCTGGGCAGCTGCTTTCCCTTTCAATCTCTATGCTCCCTCACTGTAACACTTCCTTACTGAGATCTAGTCAGGTAAATGTTACAATCCAAGTGTAAAAACAATCTTCATAAAACCACTTATGTCAGCAAAACAACTTGTTATTTAAAAAAAACAAAAAAAACTTAAGTTGAGAAAACAATTTATGTTGACACAACTTGTTATTTTCAAGCACATAAGATCAGCACAACACCAAATGGCCACAACCTAGATTGAGTCAGTGAAGTAGGTGCAGCACCTTCCAGGCCTCCCTCTGATGGCCTCCACAGGTATACAAAAAACGACAGATGAAGGTGGCACACTTAAATGAGTGAAACCTTTATTAGAAGAGCAACGTTTCGGGACACCTGTCCCTTTCTCAAGCTGGAGAAAAGGACAGGTGTCCTGAAACGTTGCTCTTCTAATAAAGGTTTCACTCATTTAAGTGTGCCACATTCATCTGTCATTTTTTTGGACACAACTTGTTATGTCAACAAAACAATTTGTTAGCATTCATATCCCTGGGATATGTGCTATTTGAAAAATAGATCCATTTTGTTTTTGCCTGTAATAATAGATTAGGTATGCCTGGATTGAGTTGCTGAAGTCCCCCAGCATCTTAGATTTTCATATCCTCTATGCTAATTATGGTATGAATGAAAACAACAATTACTGGGTATTCCTATGATGAGTAAAATATTAATAATGAATACTAATTATGTGGTGACATACAAGAATATAAAATTATATGAGGTAGTGGTATATCATACTTATGACTCATAATGTGCATTTAATACAGACCCAAACCATGTGCACATCTGGGAATTCAAGTAATACATTTTGGGAGGGTATAGAAAAAGATGAAAAGAGTCTCTGTGCAGATAAAAAATCCTTAGACTTTATTACAAAACAAGATAAAATCCAGTGATACCACTAGATTACGGCACTCAGCCGAAACTAGTAGGACCAGCTGTCTCTTGTTTGTTGTGCTGGTATCACTGGATTTTATCTTGTTTTGTAATAAAGCCTAAGGAATTTTTATCTGCACAGAGACTTTTTTTCATCTTTTTCTATATATTTACCTATGGGCTACAAGAGCCCGGTTTTTCGTAAGGAGTCTCAGTAGCCTCTATCAGGTGTGGGAAGCCGTCTACATATTTTATCCTGAGGAGAGCTGAAGACCTGGCACTAGTAAGCGAAGCTGATTGGTATAGATCTACACACCTTTTTGACACACCCCCTTGATGACGTCAGACGCCACACTCGACAATACGCAGGCAGTATCCACAACAGAAGGAAGCTTGTCTAGTGAATAATTCCGCACCGGAGCTACGGTTCACCCGGATGATTGAGCCTCATAATCGGATGCTGTTGTTTCTGGATCTGCTCAAAGCCAAAGTTGGACTAGGCGTCCGGTGGGGTGAGTGTGTTGGTAGATTTCATTGCCACTTTGTGTGATAGTTCCAGCTTGAGGATCCTTATACTCACACGTTTCTTTATGTGCCGATAACATGTGCTCTCCTGGGATATTCACACATACACATTGTGTTGATGTCTATGGACATTTGTAGACACTCGGGCTGTTACACTTTATTATATTTTAGGTCACAGTGACTGTTTACTTCAGGGATGTTCGTCTTGTTTAACATTTTGGGAGGGCTAAGCCTTAGATCCATAATCAGGAAATATATCAAAACTAAGCTAATGTTGATTTATTTGATAAGACAATAATATTCCATAGAAAACAATGGAGGCTGTAGGCACGTCTTTGATTGGTGGAAGGCTTTTTCAAGCCACATAGGACCTGAATGGGAACTGCAGAACCACACTCTATGGGGTCTATTTATATATGTGTGGACAGACATGATCCGCTATAGTGAACCATGTCCGCCGCACATCGATAAATGCAGACAGCATACGCTGTCTGCATTTATCATTGCACAAGCAGTTCTGGTGAACTGCTGGTGCAATAGCTCCCCCTGCAGATTCGCGGCCACTAGCAGGGGGTGTCAATCAGTCCGATCGTACATGAGGCGGCGTATGAGTTTAGGAGCAGCGGTCTTAAGACCGCTGCTTCTTAACTTCTGTTTCCGCCGAGCCTGAAGGCTCACGGGGAAATAAGGGGAACAGGGGCCATTCGGCCCTTGTTAAATAGACCCATTGATTTGTATTGAAAATAACGGAGAAGGTAGGCGCTAATCCTATTGGTCGCCATGATGCACATCTCAGCAGACTTATTTGAGAGCTACCTTCAGAAAACCATTAGAGTTTCTGGTGCAAGTTCTCTAAAGCGGCGACCAATTGGTCTGCGTTTTATTTAAATTTTCAGAATATTTTGTACAGTTTCAAGCAAAATATTGGCTTGATAAAGGCCTGTGTATGGGCCGACACGCATCACCTATAATCTTTTTGTCCTTTTTGTTACTTTTTCTGACCACTGGAGGTGTGAGTTGTGGCCCCACCTGACACCGACTTTTCTGCTATCGGCCGGGAAGCTGGGGACACACATCTCTGACCTCTTTTGTGGTTTATTTGTCAGTCTCCTTGGTACTTCTCTAGGACCTGCTTCCAGGTACCCTCCTAAATAAGGCCTTTTCTGCCACCTGGAGGTGAGAAGTTATCAGTTTTTTTTGGGTCATATATTTTTTGTCCACTTTCTTCACGACAAAATAGTTGCACCCATACCTCCTTTTCTGTTTTCCCCCTTTTGTTTAATAATATTAGGAGTGGGTAGCACCAGGTGGAATAAACCATATATCCACCTGTATTTTCTATAGAACAAACTCTTTAATCCTGTTAGTCCACTAGATAGTGCAACTATTACATTTTCTTATTTTATATCTGAATCATGAGATTAAAATTTTGGGTTTAAATTTCCCTTTAGGGAATAGAAATGAGTAAGATGATTGTTGCAGCACTGACACATTTCATGGTAATCAACACCATCTTCAAATCTCCTTCCCTCAACCAAATCATAATTTTCAATCTCTGCCTTCTGTTTAAGTTGGGCTTTTAAGAGATACTGCTCCTTTGTAAACAGGTCTCTGAATTGATTCTACAAGGATAATTACAGACTTTGGAATGTGGGAAGGTTACAAATGTGGGAAGTTTATTTCTTTTCACCCAGGGCTGGACTGGGAATAAAAAGCAGCCCTGGAAAAATATGGAGACCAGCCCTATTTTGTGTTAAGTGAGTAGAATGCACATGTCCCTTTTTTTTCAAAGGGAATTACTGTGATACTCTTTCCCCAATATTTTTTTCGGACTTAAATTATATTACTTTATATTAAATAAAAGTGCCAGATTGTTGATATATATAGGCACCCTGCAGCCAAATTGCATCCATCATCCCTTTAAATTGTAGATTTCTAGCCTCAGCTGCTGCAGCCCACTGGGAAATCTCCTGGTATCCTGGTAGGCCAATGCGGCCTTGCTTTCACCCAAGCTACTTTCACTCACCTTCTGTATATTGCTTTGCTCTGTCACACACTCTATGTTTAGTGCCGCGTTAGCTTTTCCACTGCAAGAACATACAAAAAATATGTCAGCACAAAGGTTGAATGAAGTAGTGCAGAAAATATAATGATACGGAAAAGTGATTGAGTGGGAAGTAAAAGGTAACAAAAATTTATACAATAGGGTGGAAAATTGTAGTTTATTAATCACATGCTTTTAATTTAATTTTAGTCTTTAAATTCTCTGTAATCTGAAAACTCTTCTAGTTCTTCTTATATGTTCCGTTGGCACTTAAAAGCCTAGTTAGCAAGTGGAGCGCTAAATTATCGCTTTTGCCCATTTGCGGGAACCCAATAATTAATTAGCTATTACAAGTGAACTCACGGAGCAATTAGCGATTATATACATATATATTTATGTGTTAATATGTTTATATGTATATCAGCATGTACATATATATTTGATTGCTGCCAGCGCTGCGTGACTTACCCCCTTCACTGGCACTGGTCTGTGACGATTTTAGAACGAGGCTCCCATAGGAGCCTATAGAAGCGTGCTCTCGTGAGAGCAATATTTCCTAGCAATTTGAATGCGTGCGCTGGTATTACGCTTTCATGATGGCGATATATAGCGCTTCACTTGTAATCTAGCCCAAAGTTTTTTTAATTGTTGACATTCCATAATGTAAGTTATTTTGTTTGTTAGTTTTCTTTTCATTTGCCATTTGAAAAATATATATATTGTGGTAAGGACTTTGCAGCAATAGTCACTTCAGCATGAAATATGGTTGCCTTGGGCTATTTTATAGTTATAACGAGTTTAACTGTGGGGTACACTACCCCTTTAAAGCAAACATAGAACAAAGAAAAGAACTTACAAAATAATATTCCTCTTTAAGAAACTAATTAAACAGAACTTGGCAGCTAATCTGGGACCCAGCCAACAAATCAAATCAAGTAAGGTAAATCAGTATTTGCTCATGAGTCTCTTGTCTCATGGCCCCATTATTGAAAAAATCATCAAACCCCCGAGAAACTGACATTCTGGCCTCGCCAGTCTCGCATTCCAAGTGACGATGTGTCTCCTCTAGGAAACAATAGGGATTGCAGCTTCAGTAAATCTCTGCCAACATCGCCACTCATCTGTGATATCAGCTGAGGGGGGAGGCTGTATTTGAAGTGTTCCTACACAAAATGAAAAAAGGTTTCAGTGTAGGAACACTTCAAATAATGCATGTGTAAGCTTAGTATTACTGTAAATACACTGCATTCCTCACACTGGAAATTCTCGCCACCGAAAAGCTGCTAATACTGATATGGCTGAAAAGATGCACCTAACATGGAAGGCAGTGCGTTGAATATTAGAAACTCACGGCGCTGTTTCCCCAATTAAAATACAGGTTACTCCCATGGAATGCCCAGCAAACTCCCACAGAATGCCTACGATCTACCTTGCTAATAAAGACAACAAAAGAAACCTTCTTATTAAACCTATAGGAGCTGGGTGAATACATGTATATACAATGTTTCATTTATATGTATCTTATTGTATAATGCAATACTATGCAATTTAAGTATTGCAGTGATTTTAAACAGCTTTTATTTTATGTTGTTATCACGTAATTAAGAAAATCCAATGATATTTATATTTTGTTATATAAATATGTTATAAAATACAAAAGGGGCAACTTTATAGTTTTACATAATTGCATTCAGAACTAGGCTCCCACTGGAGTCTATGGAAGTGCTCTCTCGTGAGCGTAAAGCTTCCGTGCAATGCAAACGCAAAGTCGTGTTCGCATTGCACCTAACTTGTAATACAAGCGCACATTTGCGTGCACTGGTATTACAAAGTGGAGCACAAATATCGCTTTAGCGAAAGAGAAATATTTCTTGTACTTTGTAATCTGGCCCTTAATTGTTTAAGGAAAGGGGGGGGGAAGCTGCACAGTCAAGATTTCAGGGATGTCAAACAAACGCCACATGTAATGCTTGTGGGATATTCCACTATCAGACCAAACTTGGCCAGTAGTCTTCTTATCCCGGCATCAAGCTGAAATTATAGGAAATATCCCAGAGCAGAGAAAGTTTGCAAAATGAGGTAAGCGGTACTCACAGTAGGCAGGGTAGTCTTTAGCGGGAAGAGGAAGGAAATCCAGCAGAATAGCAGTTCAAGGATAAACCAATAGAAGGACCGGAAACAGGCAGGAATCAGCAACAAAGGAAAAACAGTAACTTAACAGTTCATGGATATACCAATAGAGCGGTCAGACAGGCAAAGTTCGGTACCATTATGGCAATCCAGTTCTTTAGGGGTTAAGCAAGCAGAGTAGTCAGACAGGCAGAGTTCAGTAACGTTATTGCAATCCAGTTCTTTAGCGGTTAAGCAAGCAGAGTAGTCAGACAGGCAGAGTTCAGTAACGTTATAACAATCCAGCACATACAGAGAATAGCACCCAGGAGCACACACAGTAACAGCTATACTTGAGCAGTGATAGGTAGAAATTGAGCAACTTACATAGACTCAGGATTCGCGTCACAGGAGATCCTGACTGGCTCCAGAGGAAAAGAGATGTGTGGCAATTACTTCACTGCCGCACACACACAGGAGCCAAATTCTTCCCTGGCAATGGCCAGAGCAGCAAGCGCCGCATCCTTGGCAACAGCCAGAGTGGCATGACATAGCCCCCCTCTCAAGGAGGAACCGGAGTCGGCTTCAAAGGATGAGCAGCATGGAATCTGGAGACCAAAGATGGAGCATGCACATCACAGGCAGGAAGCCAGGAACGATCTGTCACAGAGTAACCCTTCCAATGTACAAGATACTGTAGTTGTCTGTGCCTGTATCTGGAGTCCAGGATCTTAGCAACCTCATATTCAATGTCACCATGGACCAGGAGCAAAGGAGGAGGAGCTCGGAGCCGAGTATATCTATTCTTGATGTAGGGCTTGAGTAGTGAGATGTGGAAGACAGGGTGTATGTGCAAGGTTCTGGGTAAGGCTACTTTGTAGGCAAAAGCAGACAGTCTTTTCAGGACTTTGTAAGGACCGATAAACCTAGGCCCTAATTTGTGACTGGGTTGACGTAGACGAATATGTCGAGTAGAGACCCAGACACGTTTTTTTACCAAAAAGGCACGAACAGTAGCTAAATGATGATCAGCAAACCTCTTGTATCTGGAGACAGCTGAACGTAACTGAGAGCAAATACATTGCCAATGAGTGCTGAGATTAGTAACGTGTCGGTCTGCAGCAGGAACCCCTGTGGACTGAGCAGAAATAGGAAAGACACAAGGTTGGCAACCTGCTGTGGCTTGAAATGGAGAACATCGTAGAGAAGAGTGCCAATGAGTGTTCCTTGCCAGCTCAGCTAGGGGTAACAACTCAGACCAGTTGGTATGGAGAGAATTAACAAAGGTTCTGAGATAGGCTTCGAGATCTTGATTTACCCTCTCAGTTAGCCCATTAGTCTGAGGATGATAGCCAGAAGACAAGGAAACAGTGGTTCCAATCAACTTGCAAAAGGTTCTCCAAAAAGTAGAGAGAAATTGTGGACCTCTGTTGGAAACAATATTCACGGGAATGCCATAAAGTCGAACCACATGCAATAGAAGAAGTTATGATAATTCTTGGGCAGATGGCAGTTTCTTTAATGGTACAAAATGAGCCAGTCTGGAAAATCGATCCACCACAATTCAGATAACCATATGATGGTCAGAAGGAGGGAGGTCCACAATGAAGTCAATTTTTACGTGTGTCCAAGGTTGTTTGGGAATGGACAACAGTTAGAGTAAGCCAGGAGGCAAGGATCGTGGAGTTTTGCTGGCAGGCTGTCACATAATCCTGAGAGTCAGACTTCATAGTAGGCCACCATACATGTTGGGAAAGAGGAGTGCATAGGTTCAGAGGTATAAGAAGATATCGGGAGCCATGGGGGCTTCAGGAGGCTTTCTAGACTGGGCACGTTGCAGTCTTTGAAGAAGAGATGTGTTCAGTTGAGCAACCACACAGGAGGGGGGTATGATGTGTTCAATAGGAGCTTCAGAGGAATCACTAGACTGAGGAAACTAATGGGAAAGGGCATCAGCCTTATTGCTTTTGGTCCCGGGAGATAAAAGACCACAAAGTTAAAACGGGAAAAGAACAAGGCCCACCTGGCCTATCGAAGATTGATTCGATGAGCAATCTCTAGGTACGTCAAATTCCTGTGGTCAGTGAGAATCTGAATGGAATTGGCTGTATCCTCTAGCCATTGATGCCATTCAGTCAGGGCCATCTTAATGGCTAAGAGTTTATGATTACCCACGTCATAATTCCTCTCTGCAGGAGTAAAGGGTTTAGAGAAAAAGGCCACAGGGTGCAACTTGGAGGTTGAAGGATCCCTTTGGGTTAGAACTGCTCTAGCTCCTATCTCGGAGGCATCAACCTCTAAAATGAACTGCAGGTCAGGATCAGGATGGCGGAGCACAGGAGCAGAACTAAAGGCCTTTTTCAGATGAGAGAATGCAATTATGAGAGAAGAGTCTGATTCGAAATGGATTAACCCTGAACCAAGGGGAGTGCCATCCAGAGTAGTTATTTTGAGACAATGTCTTTTCTGCAGAAGAGGCAACCCTGTCTGAATCATAAAACGATGACCCAGAAAATTTCCAGCTGCCCCTGAATTAATGAAGACATGAGCGTGGACAGAATTCTGAAGAATGGTAAGGATCACAGGTACCAGGATCCGAGAGGAGTGAGGGGATTTAGTAGTGACCATGCTTAGAGGTACCCCAGTATTATCCATTAAGCATTGGCTTTTCCCAGCCGAATATCACAATTCTTTAGTTGGTGGGAGCTAGAGCCACAATAAAAGCATAATCTCAATCTCCATCTTTTCTGTCTTTCAGACTCTGTGAGTTCCTCTACTGAGGTAACTGGAGGTGCTGAAGGGGTAGAGGATAGCGTAGAGACTGGACAAGTAGAAGGACGAAAGGGAAGGATTCTACAAGTTCTGTCTCTCTCAGCTTGTCTCTCCAGGAAGCGAGAATCTAGTCTGATACAAAGTGTTATAAAGTCATCCAACAAGGAAGGAACATCACGATAAGTAAGTTCATTCTTGATGCGTTTATGCAAGCCTCTCCTAAAGGCTGCCTTGAGAGCACTGCCATCCCAAGTGGTCTCAAGTGCCAAGGTACGAAACTCTATGGCATATTGTGCCACAGTTCGATTACTCTGGCGGATATCCAGGAGAGAGTATTCTGCAGCAGAACCACAACCAGTCCTCAAGTCCCAAACACAGAAGATAATGCATAAATGAAAGCATCAGCATCGTTCAGGAGTTGAGCATTCTGTTTCAAAAGGGGGGAGACCCAGGCCAGGGCCTTGTCTTTCAATAAGGAAATTATAAAGATGACCTTTGACTGATGAGACTGGAAGGTGTGAGGATCATTGCGTAAGTGCAGCCTGCACTGGTTAAGAAAACCCCTATCCCAATCAGTAGTACCATATTTGTCAGGCAATGGTATCCGGGTATACTTCCAAAAGCAGGGGAAGAAGCTGCAGCACTAGGAGCAGAGACCGGCAGTGTAAACACAGGAACAGTATCCTTCACTGCAAGTAGTGAGGAGAGCTTAGCAGTTATAGCCTCTAGTTTAGAATCCACACTCTGCAATTGTACGGTATGGGTTCCCAACATCAGTCCTTGGAGATAAACTGCTCTTGCTACCTCATTTGGGTCTATGGCCCAAGTATAATGTAATGCTCATGGGATATTCCACTATCAGACCAAACTTGGCCAGTAGTCTTCTTATCCAGGCGTCAAGCTGAAATAATAGGAAATATCCCAGAGCAGAGAAAGTTTGCAAAATGAGGTAAGTGGTACTCACAGTAGGCAGGGTAGTCTTTAGCAGTAACAGGAAGGAAATCCAGCAGAATGGCAGTTCAATTATAAACCAATAGAAGGATCGGAAACAGGCAGGAATCAGGAACAAAGGAAAACCAGTAATATAACAGTTCAGGGATAAACCAATAGAGTGGTCAGGCAGGCAGAGTTCGGTACCATTATGGCAATCCAGTTCTTTAGGGGTTTAGGGGACAGACCTTTAATAAATAGGCCTCCATGTTGTAAACCTCTGGTAGTCTTTCTAAGGCCCTCTGTAAATTTGGTCGCAGTAAGCCTTTTTCTGCCTCCCTTTACAGTTCTACATACTCCTATCTTCTACTTCTGCTGTACTGGTTGGCTGTCTGCTTAAAGAGTAGACATGTGTCTACAAAAAATACAGGTAAGTATATATTTTTTCTTTCTAGACACGGCTTTTATTTGAGCACTTGTTGAGTTTATGCTTATATTTTTATATTTGCGGCCCAGGGACAAGCATGTTTTTTTCATTTACTAAGGAAGATACATTTTGGCTTTTAAAATTTGCTTATAGTTTTTTGGAGCCTCTCTTTCCTAAATGTAGAGCGTTATAGTGCAGGGGGTTTTCTACTTACTGTCTCTGGGGATAAATTTTTCTTACAAGGGCGGCCACAGTGTTGCGCCTTTTTTTGAGCTCCCGGTGACATCATAGATGCGCCAGTGCATTTTTTTTGTCACCATTGTTTTGCGCTCTTTTTTATTTTAATAGATTCTCTCCTGTTTGTTTTTCACCCCTAATTTCTAATATAGGGGCTTTAAGTTAAGGCTTTAATGAGCACTCTATATTTAAATGTTTTTAGTAACATTTATTTAGCAAACTAAAAATATTTGTATACACTTTTTTTGCTTTATTACTTATTTGCCATAATGGAACATATTGCTTCTGTCCCTGAAACCACCATAGGACTTGAGTCTGTTGTACACCTTTCTACTAAAGCTAAGTCGCCTAGATTACGAGTCATGCGTTAGCCTTAAAAAGCAGCGTTGAGAGGTCCCAGCGCTGCTTTTTAACGCCCGCTGGTATTACGAATCTTGCAGATACAGGTGTACCGCTCACTTTTTTTTCCGTGACTCGAGCATACCGCAAATCCACTTACTTCAATTGCGTATCCTATCTTTTTAATGGGATTTGCCTAACGCCGGTATTATGAGTCTTGGAAAAAGTGAGCAGTACACCCTCTCCTGTCAAGACTCCTACCGCATTTAAAAGTCAGTAGTTAAGAGTTTTATGGGCTAACGCTGTAACATAAAACTCTTAACTGAAGTGCTAAAAAGTACACTAACACTCATAAACTACCTATTAACCCCTAAACCGAGGCCCCCCCCCCACATCACAAACACTTAAATAAATTTTTTAACCCCTAATCTGCCGACCGGACATCGCCTCCACTTCAATAAATATATTAACCCCTAAACCGCCGCACTCCCGCCTCGCAAACATTAGTTAAATTTTATTAAACCCTAATCTGCCACCCCCAACGTCGCCGCAACTATATTAAATTTATTACCCCAAAATCTAAGTCTAACCCTAACCCTAACACCCCCCTAACTTAAATATAATTTAAATACATCTAAATAAAATTACTACAATTAAATAAATTATTCCTATTTAAAACTAAATACTTACCTATAAAATAAACCCTAAGATAGCTACAATATAACTTATAGTTACATTGTAGCCATCTTAGGATTTATTTTTATTTTACAGGCAAGTTTGTATTTATTTTAACTAGGTAGAATAGTTATTAAATAGTTATTAACTATTTAATATCTACCTAGTTAAAATAAGTACAAATTTACCTGTAAAATAAACCCTAACCTAAGTTACAATTACACCTATCACTACACTATAATTAAATTAATTACCTAAACTAACTACAATTAATTACAATTAAATAAACTAAAGTACGGAAAAAAACACTAAATTACAGAAAATAATAAAATAATTACAAGAATTTTAAAATAATTACAACTAATCTAATCCCCCTAATAAAATAAAAAAGCCCCCCAAAAAAATAAAAATCCCTACCCTATACTAAATTACAAATAGCCCTTAAAAGGGCCTTTTGCGGGGCATTGCCCCAAAGTAATCAGCTCTTTAACCTGTAAAAAAAAATACAATACCCCCCAACATTAAAACCCACCATCCACACACCCAACCCTACTCTAAAACCCACCCAATACCCCCTTAATAAAACCTAACACTAACCCCTTGAAGATCACCCTAACTTGAGATGTCTTCACCCAACCGGGCAGAAGTGGTCCTCCAGATGGCCAGAAGTCTTCATCGGATCCGGGCAGAAGAGGACCTCCAGATGGGCAGAAGTCTTCATCCAGGCGGCATCTTCTATCTTCATCCATCCGGAGCGGAGCGGGTCCATCTTCAAGCCATCCGACGCGGAGCATCCTCTTCCATCCGACGACTAACACTAAATGACGGTACCTTTAAGTGACGTCATCCAAGATGGTGTCCCTTCAATTCCGATTGGCTGATCGAATGGGGTATTGGGTGGGTTTTAGAGTAGGGTTGGGTGTGTGGGTGGTGGGTTTTAATGTTGGGGGGGGTATTGTATTTTTTTACAGGTAAAAGAGCTGATTACTTTGGGGCAATGCCCCGCAAAAGGCCTTTTTAAGGGCTATTTGTAATTTAGTATAGGGTAGGGATTTTTAATATTTTGAGGGGCTTTTTTATTTTATTAGGGGGATTAGATTAGGTGTAATTATTTTAAAATTCTTGTAATTATTTTATTTTCTGTAATTTAGTGGGGGGTTTTTTTCGTACTTTAGTTTATTTAATTTAATTGTAATTAATTGTAGTTAGTTTAGGTAATTAATTTAATTATAGTGTAGTGTTAGGTATAATTGTAACTTAGGTTAGGGTTTATTTTATAGGTAAATTTGTACTTATTTTAACTAGTTAGTTATTAAATAGTTAATAACTATTCTACCTAGTTAAAATAAATACAAACTTGCCTGTAAAATAAAAATAAATCCTAAAATGGCTACAATGTAACTATTAGTTATATTGTAGCTATTTTAGGGTTTATTTTATATGTAAGTATTTAGTTTTAAATATGAATAATTTAGTTAATAATAGTAATTTTATTTAGATGTATTTAAATTATATTTAAGTTAGGGGGGTGTTAGGGTTAGGGTTAGACTTAGATTTAGGGGTTAATAACTTTATTATGTTGGCGGCGGCAGATTAGGGGTTAATAAGTGTAGTTAGGTGGTGACGACATTGGGGGCAGCAGAGTAGGGGTTAATAAATAAAAAGTAGGTGTCGGCAATGTTGGGGGCAGCAGATTAGGGGTTCATAGGGATAATGTAGGTAGCGGCAGTGTCCGGAGCGGCAGATTAGGGGTTAATAATATAATGCAGGTGTCGGCGATGTTGGGGGCAGCAGATTAGGGGTTAATAAGTGTAAGATTAGGGGTGTTTAGACTCGGGTTCATGTTAGGGTGTTAGGTGTAGACATAAAAAGTATTTTCCCATAGGAATCAATGGGGCTGCGTTAGAAGCTGAACGCTGCTTTTTTGCAGGTGTTAGGTTTTTTTCAGCCGATTCTCATGTGATTCTCATGTGTAGTGTTTTTATCACGTCCTAATGATGTCTCTATGGTTTTAAATGCTCCTTCTGTTTCAAATCCACAGATGGATGTAGATGATGTATCTCCAGCAATGAAGACTTTTATTGCTGCTTTAATTCAAAAGCCCTGGCTGAAATTCCGCCTTCAAATAAGCGTAAGAGATCAGCCCATGTTTTACCGTCATCTAGTAAAGTATGTAATGATCAGACTAATACTGATGTATTCTCTCATGATGATGGTTTCTCTGATTCTGACCACCCCATCTGATACAGAACCAGATAAATCTTCTTTTAAATTTAAAATTGAACATATTCGTTCTCTTAAAAGAAGTTTTAGTCACTTTAGGAATTGACGAAGCTAAACCTTCTGAGGATTTTCCTTGTAACAAGTTAAAAAATTTTTTTTTTAATTCTACTATTGACCTTCCAGAAATATTTCCTGTTCCTAATCCTAATGCAGTTTCTAGTATTATTTCTAAAGAATGGTCTAAGCCTGGTACTTCTTATAACCCTACATCTAGGTTTAAAAAAAATTGTATCCTTTACCTGTTGCTAATTTAAAGCTATGGGAAACTATCCCCAAAGTAGATGGGGCTATTTCTTCTTTAGATAAACATACTACAATTCCCTTAGAGATCATTTAGATGAATGTTTTTTGAGAAGAACTTATTTACATACTGGTTATGTCCTTAGGCCAACTATATCTATTGCTGACGTAGCCGCTGCCTCTACTTTTTGGCTCTCTAATCTTGCTCAGCAATTTTCTTCATATCCTGAATGTTGTAATGTTATTCATTTACTTCAAGAAGCACATCTTTTTATTTGTGATGCAGTATTTGACATTAAGATTAATACTAAAAATATGTCCTTGGCTATTCTTTCTAGAAGTGCTTTATGGCTTAAATCTTGGAATGCTGATATGGTCTCTAAAATTACATTATTATCTCTTTCTTTTCAGGGTAAGAATTGATTTGGTTCTCAATTAGATTCAATTATTTCTTCCATTACTGGAGGTAAGTCAGTTTTTTTGCCTCAAGATTATAGATCTAAGGGGAAATTCAAGGCTCCTAATCATTTTCATACTTTTCGAAACAAAAATCAAAAGCCTTACCTCTCTCCAAAAGCCTCTGGCTCTAATTGGAGACCTTCTTCCAATTGAAATAAATCAAAACAATTCAAGAAACCTAATCCTGTACAGAAAATAGCATGAACGTGCGGCCCCCAACCCAGTTCTTCTGGTAGGGGGCAGATTAAAACGTTTTCAAACAATTTGGTCAGAATCTGTCCAAAATCCCTGGATTCAGAATATTATCTCTCAGGGATATCGAGCTGGTTTTAAAATCAAGGGGACAGTATTATCTAACTCATGTTCCAAAACATCCGTTAAATTTGTTCCTGTTCCTCTTCAGTAACAAGGACAGGGTTTTTACTCAAATCATTGTTTCTTTAAAATCATGGTTGGAGGATCAATTTACCAAAGAGTTTTTTGATCCCTCAGACAAAGGTCACTTATATGGGATTCTAATTCTAAATAGACTCAGTGTCCATGACTCTTTCCCTGACAGAAAAGAGACGAATAAAGTTAGTTTCAGCTTGTCTGAACCTTAGGTCTCTATCATTCCCTTCAGTGGCTATGTGCATGGAGGTGTTAGGCCTAATGATTGCAGTATCAGAAGCGATCCCTTTTGCTCGTTGTCATATGAGGCCCCTTCAATTTTGAATGTTGCGCCAATGGTGCAAGGATTATACTTGAATATCACAACTAATATTTTTAGATCCCAATACTTGTTTTTCTCTGACTTGATGGCTGAACCACCAGTTTCTAGAGACTGTGCCTATGGCAGCAAGTTAAGTCACTCAGTCAAAATTCAGCAGCATCTCCTTTTCCTTTTGCATGAGACTTTTATCAAGTGATTAAAGCCTACCTTTTCTCTATAATCATTGGTGAAAACTGGGATACACCCTAATCCCATACGTCCCATATGCCCTACTTGGTCTGTGATTACAACAGATGCAAGTCTTACGGTTGGGGAGCAGTATGGGGGTCCCTAACTGCACAGGTAGTTTGGAATGTTCTGATCAATATCTTAGAACTCTGTGCTCTTTTCAAAGCACTTCAAGCTTGTCCTCTTTTAAAGAACGAACCTTACCTTTGTTTTCTTTTCAAAGCTCTTCAAGCTTTGCCTCTTTTGAAGAACGAACCTTACCTTAGTTTTCAAACAGGCAATATAACAACGGTGGCTTATGTCAATCACCAAGGGGGAACTCGAAGTTACCTAGCCATGAAAGAAGTATCTCGGATACAATTCCTGTCTAATCACTGCGATTCACATCCCAGGTGTGGACAACTGGGAGGCAGATTATCTCAGCCATCAGTAACTACACCTGGGGGAATGGTCATCAGGATGTATTCTTACAAATTGTTCAGATTTGGGGTCTTCCTCAAATAGATCTCAAGGCTTCTCATTTGAACAAGAAATTTCCCAGATAACTTGTGAGGTCTCGGGATCCTCAGGCAGTAATGACGGATGCTCTAGCAGTTCCATGGTTATTTCAATATGCTTACATTTTTACTCCTCTAGTTCTTCTACCCAGAGTGATTTAAAAAATCAAGATGGAAAAATGATCTGTACTTCTGATAGCTCCTGCGTGGCCTCACAGGATTTGGTATGCAGATCTAGTTCAGATGTCCAGCTTCCCGACTTGGCATCTTCCTCTAAGACCAGACCTTCTATCTCAAGGTCCCTTCTTTTATCCAGGTCTAAAATCTCTGAACTTAATTGCATGGAGATTGAACGCCTAGTTCTCAGTCACAGAGGTTTTTCCGACAATGTAATTAATACTATGATTCAGGCAAGAAAAACTGTTTCCAGGAAAATGTATTATAAAGTTTGGAAAACTTATATTTCTTGGTGTACTACTTATAAATTTTCTTGGCCACTAAAGATTTCAGTAAGACTTCAAGTATATTTGTTATTTTTTCTGGTTCTTGAAAGCGTCAGAAAGCTTCTGCTATTTTCTTAGCCTCTTGGTTAAAACTTTTGACTCACAAAGCTTATTTGGAAGCGGATCAGTCTCCGCCTCAAAGAATTACAGCTCATTCTACAAGATCAGTTGCCACATCTTGGGCTTTCAAAAATGAGGCTTCAGTTGATCAAATCTGCAAAGCAGCCACTTGGTCTTCTTTGCATACTTTTACCAAATTTGACCATTTTGATGTTTTTGCCTCTTCAGAAGCAGCTTTTGGTAGAAAGGTTCTTCAGGTAGTGGTCACACTTTGATTCTATTGCCTATAACTTTTTTGAGCTTTTTAGTTATTAAAAGACTAATTTTGGATTTAGTTTCTCAGCAAAAAAGCTGTTTCGATTTTATCCCTTGTAATTCACAAAAGATCCATTGATAAAAACGTAACTTCTTTATTTCATCTCATTAAAAATCCAACGGAGGTACATCATATGCAGATGAAGGTGATGTAGTGTGAACTGGCTATTTTATCCCTCCCTTTATTTTTGTTACTCATGGACTTCCAGATCTTGGGTATTATATCCTATATGAAAGAAAACATAATTTATGTAAGAACTTACCTGATAAATTAATTTCTTTCATGGTGGCGAGAGTCCACGAGGTCCTCTCCCTATTATGGGTTGTTTTTAACAGAGCACATCTTTTTTCCTGTTCTTTTTTTATGGCTTTTTATTACTCCTTTTTTACACCTCACTTCTTGGCTATACATTAAACTGAGATATGAGTGAGGTGGGTGGGGTATTTATAGGCTTTGAGGTTTGGGAAACTTTGCCTTCTCCTGGTGGGAATGTATATCCCATGTGTAACAATTGAAAGAAATGACTTTATCAGGTAAGTTCTTACATAAATTATGTTTTATTTCCAAATTTGAAATTCAGTTATTTTATTTATTATTAACATTTTCTTTTTTTTTCCCCATACTAATATTATATCATAATACACATGGAAATATTTAAATTCATAGGCCTCTTCAATTGGAATTGATATTTGCCATATAATTTTTATTGATATTTTATCATAAATGTACAGACTTGGATTTCATCAGAGATCATAACAAATAAGCAAACAAATTTATAATATTACTTTCAAACAGTTTTTACCCTCTTTGTCAGTGGTTGAAACATGTATAAGAAGAAGAGGAAAAAAAAAAAAAAATTCTTATTGAATTATCTTTCTCCCCCCCTACCCAGTTCATAACCACTCCTCTCTAACGCCTAGATTTAGAGTTGGGCGGTAGCCGTTAAAACCAGCGTTAGAGGCTCCTAACGCTGGTTTTTACCGCCCTCTGGTATTTGGAGTCAGTCAAGAAAGGGTCTAACGCTCACTTTCCAGCCGCGACTTTTCCAAACCGCAGATCCCCTTACGTCAATTGCGTATCCTATCTTTTCAATGGGATCTTTCTAACGCTGGTATTTAGAGTCGTGGCTGAAGTGAGCGTTAGAAATCTAACGACAAGACTCCAGCCGCAGAAAAAACCCAGGAGTTAAGAGCTTACTGGGCTAACGCCGGTTCATAAAGCTCTTAACTACTGTGCTCTACAGTACACTAACACCCATAAACTACCTATGTACCCCTAAACCGAGGTCCCCACACATCGCCGCCACTCGATTAAAATTTTTAACCCCTAATCTGCCGCTCCGTATACCGCCGCCATCTACGTTATCCCTATGAACCCCTAATCTGCTGCCCCTAACACCGCCGACCCCTATATTATATTTATTAACCCCTAATCTGCCCCCCCCAACGTCGCTGCCACCTACCTACAATTATTAACCCCTAATCTGCTGACCGCACCTCACCGCTACTATAATAAAGTTATTAACCCCTAATCCGCCTCACTCCCGCCTCACTAACCCTATAAGAAATAGTATTAAAGGGACCTTTAACACTTGCCATCAGTCAACTAAACATACGTTTGCTATCATATATCTTTGACAATACTGAGCAATACAGCATAGACCATTTTGCATTAAATAATGTCTACCTTAATATTTTTTAATCTCAAGGCGATCTTCCCCCTCCTATGGTGATCGCTTTCAGATAGTGACAAGGGGGCTGGTCACATTCTTGGTTCTCACGTCACCCCCCTGTGAGCGCGCACGCAATTGTACATAATCCCTTTTTCCCTCACCGGCACTATAATATTGACTCAGTTCACTATCGAGAGAAAGGAAATTAAAAAAAATATATATGTTTTTGTAGTTTGTGGCTATATGTAGACAGGAATGCACTGACCTTAATTTAGTTACCTATAAAATATATTAGATTATATATAGCGCTGATCCCTTGCTGAGCTGTACACTAGAGGTGCTGTGTGTACCAGTCGCTCATCTCTCTAAGCTGTACTATGTGTCTGCTGCTTAGTCGGAGAGAGAGCGCTTCAAAGAAAAAAAACCTCCTATGCACAGGCTCTTCCAGCAACACGGACGAGCGCATCACGTGACCGGCATATCTCCTTGTAACGTGCGTTACAACATGGCGGCTCCCTGTCTAACACATAGACTACAGTTTAGAGGAAAAGTCAAAAGGGTAAAATAGTACAATAACAGGTCAGATGCACATACTATTGTGAGTATGGAGGTTGTTGCTGCACACACTTTATATTTATTGTGATGATTTCTTGAATGACGAGGTGTTTAGGGTCCCTTTAACCCCTAATATGCCCTCCCTAACATCGCCGACACCTAACTTCAATTATTAAGCCCTAATCTGCCGATCGCACCTCACTGCTACTCTAATAAATGGATTAACCCCTAAAGCTAAGTCTAACCCTAACACTAATACCCCCCTAAGTTAAATATAATTTAAATCTAACGAAAAAAATTAACTCTTATTAAATAAATTATTCCTATTTAAAGCTAAATACTTACCTGTAAAATAAAGCCTAAAATAGCTACAAATAACGAATAATTATATTGTAGCTATTTTAGGATTAATATTTATTTTACAGGCAACTTTGTATTTATTTTAACCAGGTACAATAGCTATTAAATAGTTATTAACTATTTAATAGCTAAAATAGTTAAAATAATTACAAAATTACCTGTAAAATAAATCCTAACCTAAGTTACAATTAAACCTAACACTACACTATCAATAAATTAATTAATTAAATACAATACCTACAAATAACTACAATTAAATAAACTAACTAAAGTACAAAAAATAAAAAAGAACTAAGTTACAAAAAATAAAAAAATATTTACAAACATTAGAAAAATATTACAAAAATTTTAAACTAATTACACCTACTCTAAGCCCCCTAATAAAATAACAAAGACCCCCAAAATAAAAAAATGCCCTACCCTATTCTAAATTAAAAAAGTTCAAAGCTCTTTTACCTTACCAGCCCTAAAAAGGGCCATTTGGGGGGCATGCCCCAAATAATTCAGCTCTTTTGCCTGTAAAAAAAACATACAATACCCCCCCCAACATTACAACCCACCACCCACATACCCCTAATCTAACCCAAACCCCCCTTAAATAAACCTAACACTAAGCCCCTGAAGATCTTCCTACCTTATCTTCACCATACCAGGTTCACCGATCCGTCCTCTGAAGTCTTCATCCAAGCCTCCGAAATCTTCATCCAAGCCCAAGCGGGGGCTGGCGATCCATAATCTGGCTGAAGTCTTCTATCAAGTGGCGGCTCAAGAGGTCCAGAAGAGGCTCCAAAGTCTTCATCCTATCCGGGAAGAAGAGTAGATCCGGACCGGCAACCATCTTGATCCAAGCGGCATCTTCTATCTTCATCCGATGACGAACGGCTCCATCTTGAAGACCTCCAGCGCGGATCCATCCTCTTCTTGCGACGTCCAACTGAAGAATGAAGGTTCCTTTAAGGGACGTCATCCAAGATGGCGTCCCTCGAATTCCGATTGGCTGATAGGATTCTATCAGCCAATCGGAATTAAGGTAGGAAAATTCTGATTGGCTGATGGAATCAGCCAATCAGATTCAAGTTCAATCCGATTGGCTGATTGGATCAGCCAATCAGATTGAGCTCGCATTCTATTGGCTGATCGGAACAGATGCCGCTTGGATCAAGATGGTTGCCGGTCCGGATCTACTCTTCTTCCCGGATAGGATGAAGACTTTGGAGCCTCTTCTGGACCTCTTCAGCCGCCGCTTGATAGAAGACTTCAGCCGGATTATGGATCGCCAGCCCCCGCTTGGGCTTGGATGAAGATTTCGGAGGCTTGGATGAAGACTTCAGAGGACGGATCGGTGAACCTGGTATGGTGAAGATAAGGTAGGAAGATCTTCAGGGGCTTAGTGTTAGGTTTATTTAAGGGGGGTTTGGGTTAGATTAGGGGTATGTGGGTGGTGAGTTGTAATGTTGGGGGGGGGTATTGTATGTTTTTTTTTACAGGCAAAAGAGCTGAATTATTTGGGGCATGCCCCGCAAATGGCCCTTTTCAGGGCTGGTAAGGTAAAAGAGCTTTGAACTTTTTTAATTTAGAATAGGGTAGGGCATTTTTTTTTATTTTGGGGGTCTTTGTTATTTTATTAGGGGGCTTAGAGTAGGTGTAATTAGTTTAAAATTGTTGTAATATTTTTCTAATGTTTGTAAATATTTTTTTATTTTTTTTTAACTTAGTTCTTTTTTATTTTTTGTACTTTAGTTAGTTTATTTAATTGTAGTTATTTGTAGGTA
The DNA here is from genome assembly GCF_027579735.1 of Bombina bombina. Lineage (NCBI taxonomy): Eukaryota > Metazoa > Chordata > Amphibia > Anura > Bombinatoridae > Bombina > Bombina bombina. The sequence goes on along the minus strand of NC_069501.1, from coordinate 515,318,592 downwards.
TTGTATTTAATTAGTTTATTGATAGTGTAGTGTTAGGTTTAATTGTAACTTAGGTTAGGATTTATTTTACAGGTAATTTTGTAATTATTTTAACTATTTTAGCTATTAAATAGTTAATAACTATTTAATAGCTATTGTACCTGGTTAAAATAAATACAAAGTTGCCTGTAAAATAAATATTAATCCTAAAATAGCTACAATATAATTATAATTTATATTGTAGCTATATTAGGGTTTATTTTACAGGTAAGTATTTAGCTTTAAATAGGAATAATTTATTTAATAAGAGTTAATTTATTTTGTTAGATTTAAATTATATTTAATTTAGGGGGGTGTTAGTGTTAGGGTTAGACTTAGCTTTAGGGGTTAATCCATTTATTATAGTAGCGGTGAGGTGCGATCGGCAGATTAGGGGTTAATAATTGAAGTTAGGTGTCGGCGATGTTAGGGAGGGCAGATTAGGGGTTAATACTATTTCTTATAGGGTTAGTGAGGCGGGGGTGAGGCGGATTAGGGGTTAATAACTTTATTATAATAGCGGTGAGGTGCGATCGGCAGATTAGGGGTTAATTATTGTAGATAGCTTGCGGCGACGTTGTGGGGGGCAGATTAGGGGTTAATAAATATAATATAGGGGTCGGCGGTGTTAGGGGCAGCAGATTAGGGGTACATAGGTATAATGTAGGTTGCGGCGGTGTCCAGAGCGGCAGATTAGGGGTTAATTGTGTAATGCAGGGGTCAGCGATAGCGGCAGCGGCAGAATAGGGGTTAATAAGTGTAAGGTTAGGGGTGTTTAGACTCGGGGTACATGTTAGGGTGTTAGGTGCAGACGTAGGAAGTGTTTCCCCATAGGAAACAATGGGGCCGCGTTAGGAGCTGAACGCTGCTTTTTTGCAGGTGTTAGGTTTTTTTCAGCTCAAACTGCCCCATTGTTTCCTATGGGGGAATCGTGCACGAGCACGTTTTTGAAGCTGGCCGCGTCCGTAAGCACCGCTGGTATCGAGAGTTGCAGTTGCGGTAAATATGCCTCTACGCTCCTTTTTTGGAGCCTAACGCAGCCATTCTGTGAACTCTAAATACCAGCGGTATTTAAAAGGTGCGGCCAGAAAAAAGCACGCGTAGCTAACTCACCCCTTTGGCCGCAAAACTCTAAATCTAGGCCTTAGCCTACTCTCCATTATGTATGTGGTATTTTCGTTTTGTGTATCTCTATCCTGTATCTTAATCCAAAATTTCCACTTCTCAAAGAACCTACCAACATTTACCTCTAAATTATACCAGATATCATTTTGTTCAATCAGAAATTGTTTCTGCACTATATTTTTCAGTGCTTTAAGTGCTGGTGCTTGTTCGTTCTTCCATCCTTTGAGGATCAAATTCCTACTTAATATAATTAGCATTGAAAAAAAGATCTTACATTGTATAGCTTCTGTTTTTTTAAAACTTAAAACTATAACGTTATCTGCTTATAGTATCAGCTGTTCATTACAAATTTTATTAGCCCAGTATGATACTATTCTCCAGAATCTTTGTAATTTCGGGCATGCCCATAGACAATGAATTAGATTGGCTTTATTCCTTCTACATTTCTCACATTTATATCCACTATGATCCTTCCCCCATTTAGACATTATTTCAGGTGTAATATATGTCATCCATATTATTTTAACATGCTGTTCACGCAAGGTCATTGCCATAGTGGCTCTTTCTACTATTCCTATGCTTTTTAGAATAATCTCTGTTGTCAAATCTGGGAAATACATGTCCTTCCATTTTAGTATAATTTTTCCCAATTGATCCTCATATTCTGTTTGTTTTGTAATATTGTATAACAGTGATATAGAGAATTTATTATTTTTGTATGCGTTAAATACTGGCAGCAGGGCTGGATAGTCCCTTATTTTCCCATACAATCTTATAAGTTTCTGGCAATAGTCTCTTATTTGTAGGTATGCATAATAATGCTCTTTCTTGCACTGAAATTGTTCTTGGGCTTTCCCAAAGTCTATAACCTTTGGACTGTCCCGTTCCCTATTTACCAGTTGTATCACATTAACTAAACCATGTTCCTCCCATTTTGAGCCAACATTTGTTAAGAATCCCAATTGGAATTCTTGGTTTCCCTTAATTGCAAGATGCTGTGAAACTGCAAACTTTAAATTCAGTTTGTTACAGATTTTATGCCATGCTATTATTGAGTATTTTAATAGATTTATTCTTTTAATATATATGGGAAGTTTATTAATTTCCAAGTGGACTATATTTTTCAAATATAGAGGTTTAACTAACTGAGTTTCTATCTCTAACATAGTAAAGTGTCCTAAGTCTAAAAGCCAATCTATAGCGATTTTCCCTACTGCCACTAAGTTATATAAACCAATATCTGGTAATGCTATTCCCATCAAATTTTTTGGAAGTGTTAATTTTCCATGATTTAATCTTATTTTCTTTTCCCCCACAGGTATATGTTTTAATAGATTAATTTCTTTTCTTCCTTTCTGTGTTTTTCAGTAGCAAGGGAATATTTTTAAAAATGTATAGTAGACGAGGTAATGCTACCATTTTTAATAAATTTATTTTGCCGTATAGGGATAGGGGGAGAGTTTCCCAATTCTTAAGGGTATCAGAAGATTTCTTGACTGCTTCTTTTATATTTAATGTATATATTTCTTCTGGTTCTGCCGAGAATTTTAGACCCAGATAAACTAGTGAATGTTTTATTTCCTTAAAAGTTTGAGTATCTGAGTCTTTTTTTTATGCACCCATAGTACTTCTGATTTATTCTTATTAATTTTTTAGCCAGAAAGTGATCCAAACTTTTCCACTATTTGGCAAATTAGTTTAAAGTTTCTTGGAGATTGTCTAATAAAGATCAGTAGGTCATCTGCATAGGCTGCTAATTTAATTTCTTTGTCCTGAATATTTATTCCTGGGATCTTTAATCTAAGTATGTTAAGCAATGGTTCCAATGCCAAATGAAAAATTAGGGGGACAAAGGACAACCTTGTCGAGTCCCTCTCAGGAGTGGAAAAAATGTTGTTTTGCATTTATTTATGATTAAAGCAGCTTGGGACTTTTTGTATAGTAATTCGATCATATTGTAGCAGTTTCCAGAGAATCCGAATTTAGCTAATGTTGTAAATATATGGTCACGAACTATATAGTCGAAAGCTTTATGTGCGTCCAACGCTATTACAGATAGATCTACCTCTCTTATTTCCTTAATATATTTCTTGTTGTACCAGACATCTGCTATTGTTATATACAATTTCCTCAAATTAATATTAGATGAGCGTCCTTTCATGAAACCTGTTTGGTCCTGATGGACTATCCCCCCTAATATTGACTGTAGTCTTTTGGCTATAATGCTTGTAATTATTTTATAGTCAATATTTAGCAGGGAGATTGGTCTATATGATTCTAATAGTTGTGGATCTTTCCCTGGTTTTGGTATAATAATTATTGTGGATTCGTTAAAATCTGTGGAGGGCGTAAGTTGTCCTGTCCAAAATTTATTAAGAAGAAGTGTTATTGTAGGTGTAACTTCATTTATTAACATTTTGTAAAACTCTGAGGGAAGCCCACCAGGGCCAACAGCCTTATTGTTAGCTAAACTTCTAATTGTTTGTGATACTTCTTCTTCTGAGATAGTTTTGTTAAGTTTATTTAACTGCGTTATATCAATTTTTGGGACCTCTACTGTTTTCCAAAATTGTTTCTTTTTATCTTTATCTATGGGAAATGGTGAGTACAGCTTTGCAAAATATTCATAGAATGTTTCTTGGATCTCTTTAAAATTGGTTATCTCCTTGTCCCCCACTTTTAATTTGGAAATAAATATGGTTTTCTTTTGATTATTGACTATCTGCGCGAGAAATCTTCCAGATTTGTTACCAAATCTATAAAATTTGGAGCATCTTTTCATGTTTTCTTTAACTTAATTTTGAGTAAGGAAATGATCTCTATTCTGTTTCGCCAAGATGTATTTTTCCCAATTAACCTTAATTCTACTGTCCAGGAATCTTGTATATGCATTCGTTAAAGTTTGGGTTATTTGCTGTTTCCTGTGATTTAATTTCCTCCTCATGTTAATTACAAAGGAGGTGATCTCTCCCCGGAGCACTGCTTTAGCCGTGTTCCAATATATATTGGTTTTATTCCGGTAATTATTATTAAATCTGTCATATTCTATCCACTTCTCTCTTAAGAAGTTTATAAATTTGGGATTATTTAGTAAATATTTCGGGGGGAAAAATGACCCTGGTTGTTTTGCGGTGAGTGCATTGAGAATAATACTAATGGGAGCATGATCTGATAGAGTAATTTGATCAATCCTGGAGTCCTGGACCAGGTTTATCAAGCACTCTGATACAAGAAAAAGGTCTATTCTTGAAAGAAAGTGGTTTGACTTAGAAAGACATGTAAATTCCCTATCATCTGGGTTCTTTATTCTCCAAATATCTTGTATATTTAAATCTTTTTTTACATTTTTAAGTATTATGCTTTCCCTTTTCTATTTAGCCCATATATTTCCCTTCATTCCCAGGTTCTTAAAGGGCCACTAAACCCAAAAAATTTTTTCATGATTCAAATAGAGAATACTAATGTAAACAACATTACAATTTACTTCTATTATTTATTTTGCTTCATTTTTTAGATACCCTTAGTTGATGAAAAAGCAATGCACATGGGTGAGCCAATCACTGGAGGCTTCTAAGTGCAGCAACCAATCAGCAGCTACTGAGCCTATCTAGATATGCTTTTCAGCAAAGAATATCAAGAGAATAAAACTAATTGGATAATAGAAGTAAATTAGAAAGTTGTTTAAAATTGCATGCTCTTTCTAAATCATGAAAGAAAAAATGTGGGTTTCATGTCCCTTTAATGTTTTGTTCCCCTATTTCTTTGCGCCTATCTAGAAGTACATTTGGTGTAAGATTAAAATCTCCTCCAATTATTAATGGTTTATCTGCATATATCATCAGCTGATCCCTTATCTTCCTTCAAAATCATTGGTCTTCACTATTAGGTCCATATACGTTACACAGAGTATATTCCCTATCTTTAATCCTTACTGATAAGATAATAAATCTCTCATCATGATCTAATATTATATTATTGATAGTATATTCTAATGTCTTACTGAATAGAATTGCTACTCCCTTTTTCCTTTGACAGCATGGGGTACAAATTGCTTCTTTTATCCACCCCCCTTTAATTTAGATGCTTTTTCACTTTTTAAATGTGTTTCTTGGAGAAAAATTATCTGAGCACCTAGTTTCTTTGCACACTTTAATATAGCTTTCCTTATAATAGGGGACGTAATTCCACCTATGTTCCATGATATAATTTTAAGAGATATTTTATTCTATTTAAATACAGCACAAAAAATATGGCTAAATTTGGTTTCTTTAATCCTCTTACCCTCTTACCACCTGGGGGAGAGGTATGGACAAGCCATGTTGCTTCTTGTCGAAAGCACCCAGGCAAATAGTATAAAAACATCCTAGCATAAAAAACAGAAAAGCGAACTCAAAGCCTAGTTGAGCCCATTAGCGATTCCTCCCAACTACTTTCCCTCTTCTCCTCGTGTTTTACCTCCATCATGATTATTCTCTAAAAAATTTTTACTTCTGCTTCTTCTGTAAATAATTTGTTACCCTATTTAGTTTGTATATTTATTTTTGCTGGATATAATAGTCTGGCTTTCCATCCTGCTTGTATAAGTTTCGTGCATAGTGGTGCCATAATCCGTCTTTTATTAGAGGTTTCAATCGAATAATCATTAAATAACAATAGTTTTTTCCCTTTGTAAGTTAATTTGTTATTTTATTTCCTGTATGCATTGAACATCCTGATTTTATCCTGAAAATTTAACATCTTCATAATAACTGCTCTATTGATATAATCTCCATTATGCCTTCTTTACTTGACCTATCCTATGAATTCTCTCCACCATAATTGTGGGTTCTGCCTTATCAATTTTCAGTAATTGTAAAAGTTTGCCTTCTGCAAACTCTTTAAGCTGATATTTAGTTGTCTTTAAATCACAACAAATAATATATTTCTTACCTACTGTTTTGTCTCTCTTCTCTTTCCTCTTGTCCCCCTTTTTGTTGTTAAATATTGATTATTTTCTTTCTTGTTTTTTCTTCTGTTGAATAGTATTGTGAGGAAGTTATGTTGGTGAGACTATCATGGGACAGCAGGCATAGCTGGTTTAAGGAACGCTGTCACTGGTAAAGCTTCAGGAACCAGGTGAGCATACGCAAGTACAAGGTAATATTGCTTGCTCTCTGAAACAAGGTGAACATACACAGGTATCATTTAAGGATGCTTGGCTTTCAGGAACCTGGAGAGCAGATGCAGGTACAAGGTAGGTATGCTTGGTCTCTGGAACAAGGTGAACATACAGAGGTATCAGGTAAGTATGCTTGGCTTTTAGGAACCAGGAGAGCATATGCAGGTACAAGGTAGGTAAGCAGGCTTCAGAAACAAGGTAAGCTTTCAATAACTCAGCCCAGATTGATGGGCTGAGTAATGATTTATAGAAACTCCCACCCTATTGGCTCCAGATGAGAGTTCCGGTAATTAGGACTTGGCCCCTTTAAATCGAAACAGTTTGCGCTGCATGCACCTAGAGAGATGCAGCAGCAGCTGTTAAAGTTAAGTATCTTTGACTGAAGACTTAACCCTCAGCGTTTGCCGCGTCTGGGAGTGGGTGTGGCGGTGACTGCAGTTAAAATGAAGGTAAAGTTTTTCCACTTTCAATACATTGATGCATTTGCTAATATGACCTTTTGGTCATATTAGCTAATCGCTAAATTATTTAATCTATCACTTTTGCATTTTTCAGGAGATATATATATAAAAATCCCTACCGTTCTGATCTGACGTATAGAGGGGTCCCACCCGCTCTCTATGTCTCTTAAAAGTGCGTTCACGATGCTCAGATTAACTGAGCATGCGCTAATCGGTGATCTAGAATTGAAATGATAGTATATATATATATATATGACATAAATTTGTATTATATTCTTCATCAAATTAATAGAATTTGATTTAAAGGGACATTATACACATTTTTTCTTTGCATAAATGTGTTGTAGATTATCTATTTATATAGCCCATACAGTTTTTTTTTTTTTTATGTATAGTTTTGCTTATTTTTAAATAACATTGCTCTGATTTTTAGACTCCTAACCAAGCCCCAAAGTTTTATGAGAATACCGTCAGATACCTTCTCCAGCTTGCTCCCGTTTGTGTAAATGGTCTTTTCATATGCAAAAGAAGGGGGAGGGGGGAGTGTCTTATTTGCCACTTGCAGTGGGCTTTCCAGCTACCTTTTCAACAGAGCTAAACTGAGAGCTTCTAAGTAACAGTTTTATACTGGATTTTTATATTAGTATCTGTGCATCTTAATCTTTATAACGGCCAGATTTTCAATTGGATCACAGATAAACGTGATCAAGCCAGGAAAAAAAAAGGTTGATTTTCGGGACCTTCAGAAATAGATTAAAAACGGTAATAGCTTTCTCTACAAGCAAATTGATAAAAATTCATGAATGAAAGTCATATTTATTTTGAAAAATTAATAATATAATGTATCAACATGAAGGTAACTTTACCTTCACTTTAAGTACTTGAAAAATATTGTGGAATAATGTGTTGGAAAGTTTCATTGTAAAATAAATAATTGTATATCCTATCTGTACATCTCTCCGCAAAAAAATGGACAACCAGTGTTCTCCAATGGAGCAGAGGCCTCTGGGTAAAGATATGCGTCAATATGGTATATATATATATAAAACGATCTATTGTGAGTCAATAAACTCACAATGTAGTTTAGTTCTATCTTTATCTTTTTTTAATCCTGAGACTTTTTTTATTGCATTAATATATAGAAACATTAATATGAATATGTTTATTTCACTTGTATAATAATTAACTTTTAGGAAAGAAAGTGTCTGTGACATTGGCATTATATAATGCATAAACATTACACTGGAACTTCACATAGACTACATGAGCTACATTGAGGAAGAGCTGTGGGATAGCGGAGCCAACCAAAAAGCACTGGAGCACCACATTGTCCAATGGACAACCGTAGTTTAACTGAAAGTGAATAGAGTGCATCAACTCCTGAAGCATTTTCCCAGATTTCTAAAAATGGTTTACAGTAGGGAACATGAATTCAACCCTCATAATGTAAAGGGATAATGTAAATGGATTTGTGGCCAGATATAGCCATGTTAATGAGGATGAAAGTTACTTTAGGCAGGTGGTTGACAAATCTGTTTAAAATTTAGGAGCCATTAAGAATATTTAGGAGCCAGACATTCTTTTACGAGTCAAAAAGTGGTGTTTGCATATAGATACAGTATATGGAGAATAACCCAAAAAGTTAGGAGCCACGGGTAAAATTTTGGGAACCAGTGGCTCCCTGGCTACTGGGTTTGGCGAGCCCTACTTTAGGGATTAGGAAAACATTTTTTCTCTTTTCATCTGATATTAAAAAGAACAAACATTTTATCAGTGCTAAGGCTTTCAAACTCTTCCTTAAGATTAATAAATAGTTTTTTAAACTATTTACCCTGATATACATGAAAAACTTAGATTTATACCTTGCATTGTTTTCTAATGGATTAAAGATCCAAGTAAGGGGATACTTAATAATTAGAAGAAGACAACCACTGGAGAGAAAGACATTCAGCTAGATTACGAGTTTTTCGTTATGAGTATAACACTGCTTTTTCCCTACCGCAGCTATTACAAGTCTTGTAGGTATAGGTGTACCGCACACTCTTTTGGCCGTCACGCAACGTCAGTACCGCACTTTAAAAAAAGTCCTTTTTCAATGGGACTTTCATAGCGCTGGTATTACGAGTTTTGCCTGGGAGGCCAAAAAGTGAGCGGTACAGCCTATACAGTCAAGATTCGTACCTCCATCTAAAGTCAATAGTTATGAGTTTTACGTTACAAAGCTGCACCATAAAACTCACAACTAAAGTGTTAAAAAGTACAGTAACACCCATAAACTACCTATTAACCCCTAAACTGAGGCCCTCCCGCATCGCAAACACTATAATAAATTTATTAACCCCTAATCTGCCGCTCCGGACATCGCCGCCACTTAAAAAATGTATTAACCCCTATTCTGCCGCTCCCTGACATCGTTGCCACCATAATAAAATTATTAACCCCTAAACCACCGCCCTCCCGCATCAAAAACACTATTTAAATATAATTAACCCCTAATCTGCCGTCCGCCCACTCCGCCACTATAATAAACCTATTAACCCCTAAACCTAACCCCAACACCCCCTAACTTAAATATAATTAAAATAAATTAAATAAAACCTACTATTAATAACTAAATAATTCCTATTTAAAACTAAATACTTACCTATAAAATAAAACCTAAGCTAGCTACTAATAGTTACATTGTATCTATCTCAGGTTTTATTTTTATTTCACAGGTAAGTTTGTATTTATTTTAAAGTGAATGTCAATTTTGATGCTAAAGTGCCCGGTTTTTAAAAATTTGATTAAAAATAGGGGCACTTTAATTCATCAAAATTTACATTTCACTCCTGTTGTGAAAAAAAAACTTACCTTTTAATCTTGACAGCAGTTCCAGCTTCCTCCGGTCGTTGCAAGCCATTTCTGACGTCAGAAATGTAGGATAGGTCATCCTCCAATCACGGCTTCCCCCTGGGGGAATCAGTGTCTGATTCAACGCCGTGATTGGAGGAAGCCGGATTCCTCATTTTAGACCCAGGAAGAGGCTTTGCGACGGGTGGAGGAAGCTGGAGCGGCTTTCAAGTTTAAAAGGTAAGTTTTTTTTCACAACAGGAGTGAAATGTAAATTTTGATGAATTAAAGTGCCCCTGTTTTTCATTGAATTTTTAAAAATCAAAATTGACATTCACTTTAACTAGGTAGACTAGTTAGTAAATAGTTATTAACTATTTACTAACTACCTAGTTAAAATAAATACAAAGTTACCTGTAAAATAAAACCTAACCTGAGTTACAGTAACACCTAACATTACAATAAAATTAAATAAATTAAATTAACAAAATACAATTATCTAAAGTACAAAAAATAATTAACACTAAATTACACAAAATAAAAAAAAGAAATTATCAAAAATAAAAATGAATTTTACCTAATTTAATATCCCTCAAAATAAAAAAGCCCCCCAAAATAAAAAACCCCTAGCCTACACTAAACTGCCAATGGCCCTTAAAAGGGCCTTTTGCTGGGCATTGCCCCAAAGAAATCAGCTCTTTTAACTGTAAAAAAAATACAAACAACCCCCAACAGTAAAACCCACCACCCACACAACCAAACCCCCCAAATAAAATCTAAATAAACCTAAGCTCCCCATTGCCCTGAAAAGGGCATTTGGATAGACATTGCCCTTTAAAAGGGCATTTAGCTCTTTTACATTACCCAAAACCCTAAGCTAAAAATAAAATTCACCCAATAAACCCTTAAAAAAACTAACACTAACCCCCGACGATCCAGTTTTTTGAAGACTGGACATCCATCCTCATCCAGGCAGCAAAAGTCTTCATCCAAGCGGGCAGAAGTCCACATCAAAGCCGGCAGAAGTCTTCATCCAAGCAGGCAGAAGTCTTCATCCAGACAGCATCTTCTATCTTCATCCATCCGGCGTGGAGCGGGTCCATCTTCAAGACATCCGATGCGGAGCATCCTTTTCCTCCGACGTCTGTTGAAGAATGAAGTTTCCCTTTAAATGACGTTATCCAAGATGGCATCCCTTACATTCCGATTGGCTGATAGAATTCTATCAGCCAATAGGAATTAAGGGGGAAAAAATCCTATTGGCTGTTGCAATCAGCCAATAGGATTGAGCTTTCATCCTATTGGCTGATCCAATCAGCCAATAGGATTGAGCTTGCATTCTATTGGCTGATTAGAATAGCCAATAGAATGTGCGCTCAATCCTATTGACTAATTGGATCAGCCAATAGGATGAAAGCTCAATCATATTCTATCAGCCAATCGGAATGTAAGGGACGCCATCTTGGATGATGTCATTTTAAGGGAAACTTCATTCTTAGAGTTTTTACAGTAAGTATTTAGTTTTAAATAGGAATTAGTTATTAATAGTAGGTTTTATTTAGATTTATTTTAATTATATTTAAGTTAGGGGGTGTTAGGGTTACGTTAGGGTTAGACTTAGGGTTACATTAGGGGTTAATATATTTATTTAGTGTTAGTGATGTGGGAGGCCAGAGTTTTAGGGGTTAATAACTTTAGTATAGTGGCGGCGACGACATTGGGGCGGCAGATTAGGGGTTAATAATTGTAATGTAGGTGGCGGCGATGTCGGGGCGCAAGATTTGTTTGTTGTGTTTATTAGAGGGACAGTATACTGTAAATTAGAATAGAAAAATCTCTGTATTATGCCACTTTTAATAAAAATCAATGTAGGGGCTTTACAGTTGTGTTTATTTGGTTACTGCACTGTACTGTATTGTAGTAAACTATTTTTTGTTTGATGATACAATTTTGTTGTGTGGTTATTTTATACTGTTTACAATGCTTTTTTTTGTTTAATTTTGAATAGACTGTCCCTTTAAAGCTTTGAAATGAATCCTATAAATGCTAAACTTTCATGACTCAGATAGGGCATGTCATTTTAAACAACTTTCCAATTTACTTTTACCATCCAATTAGCTTTGTTTTTGTGGTATTCTTAGTTGAAAGCTAAACCTAGGTAGGCTCATTTGCTAATTTATAAACCCTTTAAGTCTGCCTCTTATTTGAATGCATTGGACAGTTTTTTACAGCTAGAGAGCGTTAGTTCATGTGTGCCATATAGATAAAATTGTGCTCATGCCGGTGGGGTTACTTATGAATGGGCACTGATGGGCTAAAATGCAAGTCTGTCAAAAGAACTGAAATAAGGGGCAGTCTGCAGAGGCTTAGATACAAGGTAATCACAGAGGTAAAAAGTATATTACTATAACAGTGTTGGTTATGCAAAACTGGGAAATGGGTAATAAAGGGATTATCTATCTTTCTAAACAATACAAATTCTGGAGTAGACTGTCCCTTTAAATATAATGTATTACACTAATGTCAATTTTCAGAGGGAAACTCAACTCTTAGGTTTATTTTCTGCCACTTTTTAAAAAAATTTAAGTAACCATTTTGACATTCAAGAACAGAACCCTGGAGCAAACTGAGGGTGACATGTAATACAAAGCAATATTATAAAGAGGGGACTAGTAAGAAATGTAAAAATGTTCACTCCACTACACCTTCAGCATTACTCTCCAAACATATAGAATTAGTCCTAAAGCCCGTTCACACGGGCCATTTTTTGCAGTACATCGGTCCCACCCCTTGCTCTCTCTCCCTCCCCCTCTCTTTTGTGCTCTCTCCCCCTCTCTTTTGCTCTCTCTCCCCCTCTCTTTTGCGCTCTCTCGCTCCACCTCTCTTTTACTCTCTCTCCCCCTCTCTTTTGCTCTCTCTCCCTTCTCTTTTGCTCTCTCTCCCTTCTTTTTTGCTCTTTCCCTTCTCTTTTTAACCCTCTCCCCCCTCTCTTTTGCTCTCTCTCCCCTCTCTCTTTTGCGCTCTCTCCCCCCCCTCTCTTTTGCACTCTCCCCCCTCTCGTTTGCGCTCTCTCTACCCCCTCTCTTTTGCGCTCTCTCTCTCCCCTTTTCTCTTGTACTCTCTCCCCCTCTCTTTTGCTCTCTCTACCCCCTCTCTTTTGCTCTCTCTCCCTTCTCTTTTGCTCTCTCTCCCCTCTTTTTTGCTCTATCCCCTCTCTTTTGATCCCTCTCCCCCCTCTCTTTTGCTCTCTGTCCCCTCTCTCTTTTGCGCTTTCTCTCCCCCTCTCTTTTGCACTCTCTCTCTCCCCCTCTCGTTTGCACTCTCTCTCCCCCTCTCTTTTGCACTCTCTCTCTCCCCCTTTCTCTTGTGCTCTCTCTCCCTCTCTTTTGCGCTTTCTCGCTCCACCTCCCTTTTGCGCTCTCTCGCTCCACCTCTCTTTTGCGCTCTCTCGCTCCACCTCTCTTTTGCTCTCTCTATCCCCTCTCTTTTGCTCTCTCCCCCTCTCTTTTGCTCTCTCTACCCCCTCTCTTTTGCTCTCTCCCCCTCTCTTTTGCTCTCTCCCCCTATCTTTTGCACTCTCTCTCTCCCCTCTCTCTTTTGTGCTCTCCCCCCCTCTCTTTTGCACTCTCCCCCCCTCTCTTTTGCGCTCTCTCCCTCCCCCTCTTTTGCGCTCTCTCCCCCTCTCTTTTGAGCTGTCTCTCTCCCCTCTCTTTTGCACTCTTTCTCCATCCCTCTCTTTTGCTCTCTCTCCCCCCTCTCCCCCTCTCCCTCCATCTTTTGCTCTCTCTCCCCTCACTATTGTTCTCTCTGCCTCCTCTCTCGGCCCGCCTCTCTCCCCTCTATTTTGCTCTCTCCCCCTCTTTTTTGCTCTTTCCCCTCTCTTTTTCTCTCTCTTACCCTCTCTTTAGCTCTTTCCCATCTCTTTTTCTCTCTCCCCCTCTCTTTCTATCTCCTTCCCCTCTCTCTCGCGCGCACGCAAAACTGCGCCGGCCCTGCCCCAACCTGCCCAGCCCTGCTCACATCCGACTCCGCCCGCTAACACCCCTGCCATGCCCAGTCACGCCCACTTCTGCCCACCGTCACCGTGCCGCAGCAGATGAGGTAGACTCTAAGGACAGGTGTGTTTGTCCTCGTGCTGTCTCTACTGTGCATGACAGCTTTGGACAAACACACTTAGCCTTTTATATTATAGGATATTCACTGTATAGAATGTTTATTGTATAGAAGCAGTGAGTGTAGTTTTAGCGTGTTGGATTCTCAGTCATCCAGTAAACAACTGTGATTAACAGCAGCTTGATTATAATCATCAAGTGTTGTACACAGCTCATATAAAGGGCATAACATTTATCTATTCATTTAAAAACATATGTGACGCGTTTCACAAAATCCAAGCAATAAAATAGGTTTATGACGTTGAGACAGACAGGAACATATTCAATCTACAAGTTTAGATCCTTGTTTCCCCCTAGGCTCAATACCAATTTGAAACTATAATGTAAACCTAAGCTGTTCACCAGAAACTTTTCCCTTTTTATTGTGCTGAACAAACGTATTTTATCCCTAGGATAAGTTAATATATTTGGCCCTATATTTTCTATAATATGTATATGTACAACAATTTTATTTTTTGTGCTGAATAAACATATTTTAATGTCTTGCATACACAGAGTTACTGCTTAACCAAATGAAGCTGAAGGCAGAAACTTTCTACCCTAAGTCCTTTTCCAGCATATCTCAAACATATTTCAGGATTGGTGCATCAAACATTGGTGCATGGACCCCAAGAATTTCGGCTCTATGTCATGTTCTTATATTCAAGGTCAGTGGGATGAAACAGATGCCCTACTTTTAGCTAAAATTCTGGAGATAACAGGTTTAAACCTGGCCCTTTAACATTCACTAACAAGTTTGCAATGGAGAACTGGCAAAGTCTATTCCAATAGTTATGTTGACTTTCCAAAATACATTTTACTTTTTCTAGGGAGAGCCAAGATAAAAAGAACTTATCTTGATAGATAAATATTCAATTAGTCAAAAAAAATATATCTTGGTTAATATCCTTAAACAAAACACCATTTTCTCATACCTTCTTTTATTTCTATGTCCACCACAAAGAGTGACAGAAGTAGGAGGATCATTTTTAAAAGCAAAGTGGGAGGAGTCTTGGTTTGTCCATCCCCTTTTGGGGACTAGATTGACGATTTCTTCTGGGCATAGAGGTAAAAGTAGGGATGAGAAAAGGTGAATATTGTCTACAAATATGAAAACCCTATGCATAGCTTTTCTAATGGAATGTACAAGCTATAAGTTGATTTCTTAGGTCTCAAAAGTTTCAACCAACTTTTGTCCTATTTTTCTATGGTCTCATTGAACAGGTATGAATACATATCACATTTGGGGCTCATTTGATTGGAAGTTTCACTACCTTTATTAATTAAGGTACAGTCTACTCAAGAATTGTTATTGCTTAAAAATATACGGCGAGATTACGAGTTTTGCGGTAACAGGGGTGCGGGGCTAACATGCAGTTTATTGTTACCGCTCACTTACATACAGCGCTGGTATTACGGGTTTTTATAAACCCGGCGTTAAAAGACAAAAAGTGAGCGTAGAACAAAATTTTGCTCCACACTTCACTCCAATACCAGAGCTGCTTAAGTCAGCGGTGAGCTGGTTGTACGTGCTTGTGCACGATTTCCCCATAGGAATCAACGGGGAGAGCTGGCTAAGAAAAAGTCTAACACCTGCAAAAAAGCAGCGTATAACTCAGTAACACAGCCCCAGTGATTCCTATGGGGAAATAAAATGTATGTTTACACCTAGCACCCTAACATGAACCCAGAGTCTAAACACCCTTAATCTTACACTTATTAACCCCTAATCTGCCGCCCCGACATCGCCGACACCTACATTATACTTATTAACCCCTAATCTGCCGCCCCAACACCGCCGCCACCTGCATTATATTTTTTAACCCCTAATCTACCGCTCCGGACATTGCCGCCACTATTATGAACATATTAACCCCTAAACCGCCGCACTCCCGCCTCGCAAACATTAGTTAAATATTATTAACCGCTAATCTGCCGTCCCTAACATCGCCGCCACCTACCTACATTTATTAACCCCTAACCTGCCGTCCCCAACGTCGCCGCCACTATACTAAATGTATTAACCCCTAAACCTAAATCTAACCCTAACCCTAACACCCCCTAACTTAAATATAATTACAATAAATCTAAATAAAAATTAATATTACCTAAATAATTCCTATTTAAAACTAAATACTTACCTGTAAAATAAACCCTAAGCTAGCTACAATATAACTAATAGTTACATTGTAGCTAGTTTAGGGTTTATTTTTATTTTACAGGCAAGTTTGTATTTATTTTAACTAGCTAGAATAGTTACTAAATAGTTATTAACTATTTAATAACTACCTAGCTAAAATAAATACAAAAGTACCTGTAAAATAAAACCTAACCTAAGTTACACTAACACCTAACACTACACTACAATTAAATAAATTAACTAAATTAAACACAATTAAATAAATTAAATTAGCTAAATCACAAAACCCCCCACTAAATTACAGAAAATAAAAAACAAACAAATTACAGATCTTTAAACTAATTACACCTAATCTAATAGCCCTATCAAAATAAAAAAGCCCCCCAAAATAAAAAAAAACCCTAGCCTAAACTAAACTATCAATAGCCCTTAAAAGGGCCTTTTGCGGGGCATTGCCCCAAAGAAATCAGCTCTTTTACCT
Organism: Bombina bombina; assembly: GCF_027579735.1. Classification (NCBI taxonomy): domain Eukaryota; kingdom Metazoa; phylum Chordata; class Amphibia; order Anura; family Bombinatoridae; genus Bombina; species Bombina bombina. The sequence goes on along the minus strand of NC_069501.1, from coordinate 515,302,226 downwards.
GTAAAAATATACAAACAACCCCCCAACAGTAAAACCCACCACCCACACAACCAAACCCCCCAAATAAAATAATAACTAAAAAAACCTAAGCTCCCTATTGCCCTGAAAAGGGCATTTGGATGGGCATTGCCCTTAAAAGGACAGTTAGCTCTTTTGTGGCCCAAAGCCCGAACCTAAAAATAAAACCCACCCAATATACCCTTAAAAAAACCCTGAAGATCGACTGAAGAATTGATTGCATTTGGCGGTGAAATGGTGGCATGAAATATACCAAAATGGGCCTAGATCAATACTTTGGGTTGTCTACCAATATATATATATATATATATATATATATATATATATATATATATATATATACATATATATATCTAAAACAGAAGAGGGAAGGGCGCACAGCAAAAAAAGGCCTCCTGGTGTAGTATGTCAAGATATTTTTTATATATATTGTGATGCAGTGACAAATGAACACTCACATGTTGCAACCTCAACTTTATGAGGTATAGATAAGACACAAATCAATTATCCACTTGGGAAAAGGCAATCCAGACCCCTTTCTGCATTCAGCCTCCTGCTCTTTCTTCAGACAGTGTATACACCCTTCCAGCAGAAGATTAACCACTTCAAAAAGATGTCAGCACAGTTCTTTTTATCTAGAACAAAAGAGGGAGGGGCGCAGCAGAAAAAAGGACCTCCTGGTGAAGTGGTTGAGGTTGCAACATGTGAGTGTTCATTTGTCACTGCATCACAATATATATAAAAAATATCTTGACATACTACACCAGGAGGCCTTTTTTTGCTGTGCGCCCTTCCCTCTTCTGTTTTAGATTTGTTCCAAGAAGCTCTCCTGTCTACAGGGGGATTTCGTTTTTTGGGAGTTGGCTGCAGGTAGAAGAAAAGAACCCTCTCTTCCCTCCAGATATCAATGATTTGGTGTCATTGGAATATCACAGGGAGACCTATAAACATAGTACATTACTGGTACTTTTCTTTTCTTGATTGGGGACTATCTATATTCATAGCGCTGTATTCATCTGTTTTTTATTTATTTATATATATATATATATATATATATATATATATATATATATATATATATATATATATATATATATATATATATATATATATATATATATATACACACATGTGAAGTGTTATTCAGGGATTCCTGACAGATATCAGTGTTCCAATGTAACTATCGCTAATTTTGGGAAAAAAATGCTACTTGTACTTATTGCCCTATAACTTGCAAAAAAAGCAAAGAACATGTAAACATTGGGTATTTCTAAACTCAGGACAAAATTTAGAAACTATTTAGCATGGGTGTTTTTTGGTGGTTGTAGATATGTAACAGATTTTGGGGTCAAAGTTAGAAAAAGTGTGGTTTTTTTTTCAAATTTTTCATCATATTTTATAATTTTTCTTATAGTAAATTATAAGATACTAGTACTAAAGCCCGTGTACACGGGCCATTTTTTGCAGTACAGCGGTTTCACCCCTTGCACTCTCCCCCCTCTCTTTTGCTCTCTCTTCCCCCCTCTCTTTTGCTTTCTCTCCCCCCTCTCCTTTGCTTTCTCTCTACCCTCTTTTGCTCTCTCTCTCCCCTCTTTGGCTCTCTCCCTCCTTTCTTTTGCTCTCTCTCCCCCCTCTTTTGTTCTCTCCCCCCTCTTTTGTTCTCTCCCGCCTCTTTGGCTCTCTCCTCCCCCCTCTTTGGCTCTCCTCCCCCCTCTTTGGCTCTCCCCCCCCTCTTTGGCTCTCTCCCCTCTTTTGCTCTCTCTCCTCTTTGGCTCTCTCTCTCCCCCTTTGGCTCTCTCCCCCCCCCTTTGGCTCCCCCCCCCCTTTGGCTCTCTCCCCCCCCCTTTGGCTCCCCCCCCCCCTTTGGCTCCCCCCCCCCTTTGGCTCTCTCCCCCGCCTTTGGCTCTCCCCCCCTTTGGCTCTCCCCCCCCCTTTGGCTCTCCCCCCCCCTTTGGCTCTCTCCCCCCCTCTTTGGCTCCCCCCCCTTGGCTCTGCCCCCCCCCCCCTCTTTGGCTCTCTCTCCCCCTCTTTGTCTCTACTCTTTGGCTCTCTTTCCTCTTTGGTTCTCTCTCCCCCCTCTTTAGCTCTCCCCCCCCTTTATCTCTCTCCCCCCCCCTTTGGCTCTCTCCCCCCCCTCTTTGGCTCTCTCCCCCCGCTCTTTGGCTCTCCCCCCCCCTCTTTGGCTCTCTCCCCCCCCTCTTTGGCTCTCTCTCCCCCCTCTTTGGCTCTCTCTCCTTTTTGGCTCTTTTTCCTCTTTGGCTCTCTCTCCTCTTTGGCTCTCCCCCCCCTTCTCTTTGGCTCTCCCCCCCCCCTTCTCTTTGGCTCTCCCCCCCCTTCTCTTTGGCTCTCCCCCCCTTCTCTTTGGCTCTCCCCCCCTTCTCTTTGGCTCTCCCCCCCTTCTCTTTGGCTCTCCTCCCCCCTTCTCTTTGGCTCTCCTCCCCCCTTCTCTTTGGCTCTCCTCCCCCCTTCTCTTTGGCTCTCCTCCCCCCTTCTCTTTGGCTCTCCTCCCCCCTTCTCTTTGGCTCTCCCCCCCCTTCTCTTTGGCTCTCCCCCCCCTTCTCTTTGGCTCTCCTCCCCCCTTCTCTTTGGCTCTCCCCCCCCCTTCTCTTTGGCTCTCCCCCCCCCTTCTCTTTGGCTCTCCCCTCCTTCTCTTTGGCTCTCCCCCCATTCTCTTTGGCTCTCCCCCCCCTTCTCTTTGGCTCTCCCCCCCCTTCTCTTTGGCTCTCCCCCCTTCCTTCTCTTGTGCTCTCTCCCCCCCCTTCTCTTGTGCTCTCTCCCCCCCCTTTGGCTCTCTCCCCCCCTCCTTTGGCTCTCTCCCCCCCTCTTTGGCCCTTCTCCCCCCCCTCTTTGGCCCTTCTCCCCCCCCCTCTTTGGCCCTTCTCCCCCCCCTCTTTGGCCCTTCTCCCCCCCCCCTCTTTGGCCCTTCTCCCCCCCCCTCTTTGGCCCTTCTCCCCCCCCCTCTTTGGCCCTTCTTCCCCCCCCCCTCTTTGGCCCTTCTTCCCCCCCCTCTTTGGCCCTTCTCCCCCCCTCTTTGGCCCTTCCCCCCCCCTCTTTGGCCCTTCTCCCCCCCCCCTCTTTTGCCCTTCTTCCCCCCCTCTTTGGCCCTTCTCCCCCCCCTCTTTGGCCCTTCTCCCCCCCTTTCTTTGGCCCTTCTCCCCCCCTCTTTGGCCCTTCTCCCCCCCCTCTCCTGCTCCCTCTCTGGCTCTGTCTTCACATCGCGGGACCCCGCCCGGCCACGCCCCATCGCGGCGACACCCGCCCGGCCATGCCCCTCGCGACGCCCGGCCACGCCCCCATCGCAACGCAAACAGCTGTGAGGTCTGGGGAGCGCGTGGCCGCTTCTCACGCAGCAGACCTCACAGCTGTTGAGTAGCTTACCTCGCGCTCCCCAGACCTCACAGCTGTTTGTGTACCTCGCGCTCCCTATCTCAAGGCCAAGTGTGTTTGTCTCTACTGCGCATGACAGCTTCGGACAAACACACTTGGCCTTTTATAATATAGGATGATGAAAATAATTGTATCTTTAGAAAGTCCATTTAATGGCAAGAAACACAGTATATAATATGTGTGGGTACATTAAATGAGTAAGAGGAAAATTACAGCTAAACACAAACACCGCAGAAATATAAAAATAGTCCTGGTCCCAAACGGTCAGAAAATTGAAAAGTGCTCTGGTCACTAAGGGGTTAAAATTACATTGCCCTGTCTAAATCATGAAAGTTTAATTTTGACGGGACTGTCCTTTTATTAAAAAATATTTTTGTCTTATTTAAAGGGGGCATATGGGACATCAAATACCACCTTTAAGAATGTTTGCTTCAAGCCTACTCATCATGTTGCCTATAGCCTTTTAAATAAGTAGTTTGTTATTTTCTAATTGTGACACTGAATATTTTATGATTTTCCCTTTTAATTCCTGGCTTTTAATAATTTACAATGAGATTGAGCTATATGTTTTGAAGTTTTCTACTATAAGTTATAAAGCTATACTTCTTTACTTAATTTTGGAGGCATGGAGGAAATATATCACCTAAATATCTGCCACATTGCAGGATATAAGCCATTGATCTCCTAACACTAAAAAATGTAGCAACAGGCCCCAATTAATAGCAATGGCTATTACTTTCAATGGAAGCCAGCAGAACAGTTACAGTATCGTATTAGAAAAATGGTGAGAAAAATGTTTTCAATTAGGGTTGTTCGGCTGTGGCTACTTAAGACTTTCATTTTGGTCTCTGATTATCTCTGTATTGATTACCCATATTCTATCATTACTGTTCTATTGATCATTTATTACATCTGGACACCTCCTTTATAATCGTTCACCCTCTCTCTGGTTATGATCCTTTGTTTGATAGCTAACATTTTTTTTTTTTTATTTCCAATTATTTATTGAGAAAGCACAGTGTTACAGTTTGGTGAGCTTGTCATCTGCAATCAAGAAGAACACTACATGTTTCTATTGAGGGAAGTGGGCACAACTTATTTCACATTCTAAAATGGGATTTTAACAGTTCTCACACTGTTAAGCGTAAAGCCGCTTGATTGCAATAATGTAGCTGCAAAAATATTGGGATTTCCAACCGGATTGCGCCTTCCTGATCAAGCTTTTAAAAAGGATCACTCCTTTGTAACCAGGATTTCAATAAGGTACAAAAACTGGAAAACCGTACTGTGGTGAACGAGTTTTGTCTTTGCGAGCACAAAGGCGGATTCCTGTTTGAAATCCCAGCAATGAAAGGGTGGCTCTTTTTGAAATCCCGGTCACAATTTTGTGGTTCCTTCCAAAAACCCAGTCACAAATTTGTGATCCCTTTGAAATCCTGTTTATAATGAAGACGACTGTAATGAAAATGACAAAATTGACAATGCAAGTTTGAATTAGAAATAAACATGTACAGAACGCCATTTCTAGATGCATATCGCATTACCTGTACGGGATATCACATATTAAATACACATACGTAAGTAAATTTACATATTTGCAATTGTGGAATAGAATTATTCTAAATTGTCTTGAAATATTTGCAAAGATGTCAAAAAAGGCCAGTTGGGGGCTTTATCAAGTACCTTTATGCGTCTAATTTATATTATATTTTAATAAGTGCAAAATGGTCTTGAAGAAAACCTGTTGAAAAGTATCAAGAAAATGGACTGTAATTGCATAAACTTTTCAGCTCTATGTTAACAAATAGGGCTTTTTTGATGAGTTGGTAACACCTCTCAGAGAGCTCAGAGAAACAGCTGAAAACCCACTATTATGATCATGCTAAAACAAATAGTGCCCTTTTTTGCTAAAAATCTGCCAAAAACTAATTGGCCAATAAATAGTTTTGCCAATCAAATGTGTATTAATGTTGGCATTGTGTTTGTATGAGTAGGATGCAATGGGGTATATTTGTTATAGTGCGGACGGACATGATACAATGTAGCGTATCATGTCCGCCGCACTTCGATAAATGCCGACAGCATATGCACGTTCTTGTGAACTGCTGGTGCAATACCACCCCCTGCAGATTCGCGGCCAATCGGCTGCTAGCAGGGGGTGTCTATCAACCCAATCGTATTCAGAGCAGGCAGACAAGTTATGGAGCAGCGGTCTTTAGAGCCTGAAGGCTCGCCGGAAACAAGGGGCATCAATCTCCATACGGAGCTTGATAAATTGACCCCAATGTGCTTAATCTGTTAACAATATTGTTAACAGTAGTTCAAAAACATTATGAGCCTAATGATATTTATAAATTCAAAATATGATGTAATGTTTAATGTGTATGGTTGAATAAACGCACCTGATTCTGTGTGGAGTTTCCACTTTATTTTAAATTAGAAATAAAATAGCTATTTTTCTAAAAGCCAATAGTTCCATGAGAAAACAACAATTTCTATCTGAAACAGAAATCAAAATATTAATTTTACATTGTAATTTGTCACCCCTTTTCTGTTTCAATTCGATACATATGAGATCTTTCAACAGACATAAGGTTTAGTACAGGAAGTCTTAGTGGTGAGTCAGGGGATAATATAGTGGGAGATACTGGTAATTTAGGGGTTACTAAGGTAAGAGGGTCTTTAAGAGGGTGATGATGATAGTTAAAGGGCCATAATAGTAGAAAAATTACATGAGTATGTAATTTTTAAACTATTGACCCTGCACTACTGTGTGTTTAACCCCCGAAATCAGCAGACTGATTCAGAAACAATTTGTATAGAGGTTCCCTTTCCATCTCTCCTAGCAGGCCATATAAACAAAACTTAGATACAATGTAAATACACTTCCCACCCAGACTATGATATCTTCTTTAAATATAATTATTTCAAACGTCTACAGTAGGAGCACAGTAAACACAAAGTATATACTCCACAGTAAAACAATGTAACAAATGAAAGAGCAGGGGAGTCTGACACTCCGGCGCAAACACATTTTGTGCGCATGCACACTTGATCACTGCTTGCTGGAGTGCCGATCTCAACTGCTATATAAATCAACAATTTAAGGATACAGATACATATTTACAAAATTATATCTCCCTGCCTCAACCTTATTTAAAACAATAGCAGCAAGTCATAAACAAAAATGTATTCTGACATATGATATATTATGTCTGTTACTTAATTTATGTGATCAACAGTATTCAATGATCATTTTATCCACAATAACGTGACACATATTAAATATCCCATAACTTGATTACATAACTTGATTACAGATATCCACATTTATGTTTATGTCACATTATTATAGCTCTTTACACAAACATATCCAAATCTGATCTAGTGGAATCATGCTTCGCAAAGTAAAGATCCAATAGATCTCATGATAATTCAATTTATTTTCTCTATCTCCCCTCTATGCCAAGATCAATGCACAGTTGCCAAATTGGCATTAGAGTTATGAAAGTATCTAAAATGCCCAGCAATAGGTGCAGAGGCATACACACACACATGTATATATATATATATACACACGCACACATATACAGAATGAGGAAAAAGAAGCGCCAAGTCTCTAGGTGGATGCAGAAAAGTTTATTCAGAGCAGGCTTCCATACAGGACAACAGGTAAGCTCCTATCTGACGCGTTTCGCGCATGGGCACATACGCTTCATCAGAGATATTAATTCCTGCTGCTGGAGGTCAACTTATAAGTGTGAAGGGCCAATGAGAGGTGCGTTCAGGTGGGTGTGTTGTGATTAACCCTTGATGTATAGAATAGACTGTATAGGCTAGTAAAGGGAAGGTGACACACTTCAATGCACCTGTCAGATGACATATACAGATACTCGTCGACTTACGACCTCATTACGTTCTGACCTTCCGGTCATAAGACGATTTGGACGTAAGTCGGTCAATATATATGGCATGTAAATAATATGGTCTATTGTAGGGTGTGGGGCAGATATTTCATGATTAATAATAACAATAACACCAGAGTTGTTTTAAATACCTTTACTAATACAGTACCATCACAGTATGAATAATAAAATAACATTTACTGTACTGTACCTATACTGTGCAAATAATAACATAACATTTACTGTACTGTACCTGTACTATGCAAATACTGTAATAAAATCACATTTACTGTACTCTACCTGTAGTGCTGTGCAAACAATAACATAACATTTACTGTACTGTACCTGTACTATGCAAATACTGTAATAAAATCACATTTACTGTACTCTACCTGTAGTGCTGTGCAAACAATAACATAACATTTACTGTACTGTACCTGTACTATGCAAATACTGTAATAAAATCACATTTACTGTACTCTACCTGTAGTACTGTGCAAACAATAACATAACATTTACTGTACTGTACCTGTAGTATGCAAATACTGTAATAAAATCACATTTACTGTACTCTACCTGTAGTACTGTGCAAACAATAACATAACATTTACTGTACTGTACCTGTACTATGCAAATACTGTAATAAAATAACATTTACTGTACTCTACCTGTAGTACTGTGCAAACAATAACATAACATTTACTGTACCTGTACAGTAGTTTGCAGGAACTTTAACACTTATTTTACTTTAAACTTTTCAGAAAAAAAAGTAACTGAACTTTAAATTCTTGTAAACTTTTACAGTTAAATGTACTGTACAGTAATGATCACTCTTGATTCATACTTTACTGTTCGTCATCAGAGTTATCATCTTGGTGGGTTGAGGCTGGAGGGGTTTCAGATGCAGTGTTCTTTTCAAAAAACATGCTGAGCTTTGTTTGAAGCTTTTGTTTCTTTTTCTCCTCAAAGATTTTGCGGTAGCCGCGCACAGCATCCTGAATTTGACGGTCAACCTTGTTAAATCTTTCAACATTCTGGTCCATGTTTTCAAAACAGGAGACAGCTTTATTTAGCAATGTAAAGCCTTCAGCCAACCCTTTGCAGTGAATTTCTTCTCTGGCTCTTCTTCTTCTTTGTCTTCTTCCTCTCTCCTATTTTCCTCTGCAACTCTCTCTGCTTCCAGTTCTATTAGATCTTCATTTGAAAGTTCTTTTGACTCATAATCTAACAGCTCTTCTACATCTTCCACTTCACATTCCAATTCAAGATTGTTTGCAAGTCTTACAATGTTTTCTCGAATTTCATCGAGCTCTTCCTCTGTTTCAAATCTCTCAAATCTGGTCACATACCGTTTTAGGCACTTCTTCCAAATTCCGTTCATGCACTTTTCTGTTACATCCTCCCACGCTGCTGCAATATTTTTTATGCACTGAAGAATGTTATAACTTTTCCAAAAATCACACAATGTTATGTCATCATCAGCATCTGTAGCAGCTATGGCTTGGGAGAATGTAGATCTGAGGTCGTATGCTTTAAACATGGCAATTGCCCCTTGGTCCATCGGTTGAATGAGTGGTGTTGTGTTGGGTGGCATATAAACCACTTTTGCATCAGGATTAAGGTCGCCCAGGTGTGGTGGATGTCCAGGTGTGTTGTCTAAAAATCATTAAAATGTTGAACTGGATTACTTTCCCTAAGCAATATTCACAGACTTGTGGAATGAAACCATAAACAAACCAGTCAGTTAACAATGCCTGAGTCATCCACGATTTAGCATTTGAACGGTTATACACAGGCAGCATGTGCTTATTAATGTTTTTACATGCACGTGGGTTTTCTGAGCGATAGATAAGAAATGGCTTAAAACCAACAACGTTTCCTCCAAGTAACAAGCTTACCCGATCCTTGAATGCTTTAAATCCCGGCATGGTTTTTGATTCTTGGTGAATGTATGTGCGCTCAGGCATCCGTTTCCAGAACAGACCCGTTTCATCAACGTTGAATTTTTTTTCAGGTAAATACCCTCCCTCTTGGATTAATTCATCCAAAGTGTCAATGAACTTTTCAGCGGCTTCTGAATCTGCACTTGCTGCTTCTCCTGAAACTCGCACATTATGCAGACTGAATCTTCTTCTAAAACGTTTAAACCATCCAGTGCTTGCCTGGAAATTCTCTTTGTAATCCTCACCAGCTTTCTCCTTTAAAGTCTCAAACAAACTTTTAGCCTTCATCTGAATTGTTAGAAGGCTTATGGGTGTACGTTTTTGTATTTGATCTTCTATCCACAACATTAATAATTTCTCCATTTCGTGAATGGGTCTTTGACGTTGTTATGTTATTATTATTGATTGGTGCGGAACCTTTTACAGCTTCATGTATGCGTTCCTTGTCCTTAATGATTGTGGAAACTGTGAAATGTGACAGTTTCATATCATGCGCGATCGCGCTCACTTTTTTACCTTCGTCATACTGCTTTATGGCTTTCATTTTTATCTCCAAATCAAGAGCTTTCCTCTTCTTTGTAGCTTCTTTGCCGCTACACGTTACCAGCCTTTTGGACTGCGACATGGTGAGACCCATACAAAGGCTGCTGCTGCTGCTTACAGTCACTTCTCGTCACACACAAGCAGCACTTTTGCGCACATACGCAAATAAGCATCGCCTTTAGTACGACACATGGTCGTAAGTACGGATGGCCGTAAGTCGCATAGTTCGTAAGTCGACGAGTATCTGTATATATATATATATATATACGGTATATATATACAGTGGATATAAAAAGTCTACACACCCCTTTTAAAATGTCAGGTTTCTGTGATGTAAATAAATGAGACAAAGATAAATCATTTCAGATCTTTTTCCCCCTTTAATGTGACCTATAAACTGTACAACTCAATTGAAAAACAAACTAAAATCTTTTAGGTAAAGGGAAATAAAAAACTAAAATAATATGGTTGCATAAGTGTGAACACCCTTAAACTAATACTTTATTGAAGCACCTTTTGATTTTATTACAGCACTCTGTCTTTTTGGGTATGAGTTTTTCAGCATGGCACATCTTGACTTGGCAAGATTTGCCCACTCTTCTTTGCAAAAACATTCTAAATATGTCAGAATGCGAGGGCATCTCCTGTGCACAGCCCTCTTCAGATCACCACACAGATTTTGAATTGGATTCAGGTCTGGGCTCTGGCTGGGCCATCCCAAAACTTTAATCTTCTTCTGGTGAAGCCATTCCTTTGTTGATTTGGATGTATGCTTTGGGTCGTTGTCATGCTGAAAGATGAAGTTCCTCTTCATGTTCAGCTTTCTAGCAGAAACCTGAAGGTTTTGTGCCAATATTGTCTGGTATTTGGAACTGTTCATTATTCCCTCTACCTTGACTAAGTACCCAGTTCCAGCTGAAGAAAAACAGCCACAAAGCATGATGCGGACACCACCATGCTTCACTGTGGGTAGGGTGTTCTTTTGGTGATATGCAGTGTTGTTTTTGCGCCAAACATATCTTTTGGAATTATGACCAAAAAGTTCAACTTTAGTTTCATCAGACCAGAACACCTTTTGTAACATGCTTTTGGGAAACATCAGATGTGTTTTTGCAAAATTTAGCCAGGCTTGGATGGTTTTTTTTGTAAGAAAAGGCTTCCGTCTTGCCACTCTACGTCATAGCCCAAACATATGAAGAATACGGGCAATTGTTGTCACATGTACCACACAGCCAGTACTTGCCAGATATTCCTGCAGCTCCTTTAATGTTGCTGTAGGCCTCTTGGCAGCCTCCCAAACCAGTTTTCTTCTCATCTTTTCATCAATTTTGGAGGGACATCCAGTTCTTGGTAATGTCACTGTTGCACCATATTTTCTTCACTGTGTTCCATTGTATATCTAATGCCTTGGAAATTCTTTTGTACCCTTCTCCTGACTGATACCTTTTAACAATGAGATCCCTCTGATGCTTTAGACGCTCTCTGCAGACCATGGCTTTTGCTGTAGGATGCGACTAACAAAATGTCAGGAAAGACCTACTAGAACAGCTGAACTTTATTTGGGTTTAATCAGAGGCACTTTAAATGATGACAGGTATGTACTGACTCCTATTTAACATAATTGTGAATGTGATTGCTTAATTCTGAACACAGCTACATTCCCAGTTATAAAAGGGTGTTCACACTTATGCAACCATATTATTTTAGTTTTTTAGTTTTATTTCCCTTTACCTAAAATATTTCAGTTTGTTTTTCAATTGAGTTGTACAGTTTATAGGTCACATTAAAGGTGGAAAAAGTTCTGAAATGATTTATCTTTGTCTCATTTTTTTACATCACAGAAACCTGACATTTTAACAGGGTTGTGTATACTTTTTATATCCACTGTATATATATATATATAAATATATATATAAATATATATATATATATATATATATATATATATATATATATATATATATATACACATATATATATATATATATATATATATATATATATATATATATATATATATATATATATATATATATATATATATATATATATATACACACACACACACACACGAGGAATAAGCTGTTGTATTTGCAGAAAGTATGAGGACTACAGTTAATATATTGCAAAACACTGTCTGCAGCAACAAGGATGCTGGGTAAAATCAGAAGGCTGTCATGCAGACACTGCACCTCCTGTCCTACTAAATGTAGCAATGGTGCTAGGCAAAGTCACCAGTTTGATATGCAGAGGTTCTATAGTGCCCCTTGTCCTATTAAGGGAACAAACAAGGGTACTGGGCTAAGTCACCAGCATGGCATACAGAGGATCCAAAGTGTTCCCTGCCCTACAGAGCATAGCAGTAGTGCAGGGCTACCTCACCTGTTTGGCATGGAAACACTGATGACATGGGCTGGACCAAATATGCTGTTTAGTACAGTAAGAATGTCAGCAGTTTGCTACTCTGCATGCTTATAAGTCACGATTACTATAATTTAAGGCTGTGAGCTGCAGGTAAGTTTGGATACATGATTCAGCCTGTTTGTTTACTCCTGCAGATCTTGTTATTATCCTACTAACCTTGTTGTACACTCCTTGCACATTTTGCTACCCCTCACCCAGCTGCCACTCCCCCCTGCACACTCTACTGCTCACCTCCTCTTGTGACTCTGCTGCCCCCTCCTCCAGGCTTCCCCGGTAACTACTGTATTGCTAATGCTAATTGCTATTGACAGTGATTCCCTTGATCTGAGCAGTGCGTGGGTGCAGTGTCCTTACTCACCGTGCAATTGCTGCCTTTTCCAATGCCACATCTGATTCCTGCAGGATAAACAGGCACCTGCCTGCAGTGTGTAGCTACCCTCCCGAGTCCCGGCAGATCGTTAGAGGGTGAGACTGAGAGACGTACTGTACACTCTGCTGCTCCAGCATGGCAGTCTGTGGCCACATTTGAAAGTGTGGGCACATGTGTGAGCACATTTGAAAGTTCTTTTGACTCATAATCTAAACTTCAGAGCAAATGTGCTCGCGCCAAAGCCGACAGCCAATGGGAAGATCTTCTGGCTGAGCTGCACCAATGGATCTATTCTTTGGTGAGCTGCGGCAATGGGCTGACTGAGATTAACTATACCAATATAAGTAGCAGGCTGAGGCAGATGAAAATAAATAAATAAACAAAAAAAAGTTTGTGCAGTGCTGAAGGCAGCTGGGGCCCATCTGAGGGCGGGGGGCCCGAATAGGTGTGTCTGAATCCAGATCTTCAATAGATTGTACATGTTTAAGAAAATTATCTTTGATACATCTTTTTGTGCACCCAACGTACTGTTTAGAGCACCCCATACAGGACAATACATATATTACTTGTTGTCCCTTCATGGCATAGAGAGGAATAGAGAAAATTAACCAAATTATGGTGAAATAATTCATATGCCAGAATATGTTTTTGTTTATGACTCTTGTTTATGAATTTTGTTCTTTCATTATAAGGTGAGTCCACAAGTCATAACTTGTTAGAATCTATACCCAAGCAGGGAAGTCCACAAGATCACCATTTTATGAGGGGGAAAAAAAGTGAAGGCAGGTACGTTACTGACCAATCACTACTGCTGGCAGAACTTTCCTGACAAAAGCAGCCGGAGAAAAAGCACACACATCAAAGTGATAAAACTTTATAAAAGGTGTTCAAAGAAGACCAAGTAGCTGCAAATTATTATTATTATTATTCTTTATTTATGCGCCAACAGATTCCGCAGCGCTGTCCATGGGTACAAGGATAGAAGTACAACGGAGAAACATTACAATAAAAGATAACATTTTACAGACAGATACAGGGGGAATTGAGGGCCCTGCTCCCGTGGGAACTTACAATATAGATGGGTAGGAGGGTGGGAAACAGGAGGTGGGGACTGCAAAGGTGGGAATGATATTAGTGGGGAGATGAGGGCAACTGTTGGGTTAGTGAAGTTCATTTGTTAATGAGTCGGGTGATAGGCTTCCCTGAACAAAAAGGTCTTTAGGGAACGTTTAAAGGAGGAGAAGTTAGGGGAGAGTCTGACGGCTCAAGGAAGTGCGTTCCAGAGGTTTGGAGCCGCACGAGAGAAGTCCTGTAGTCTAGCATGAGAGGAGGTGATGGTAGAGGACGCAAGGAGCAGGTCATTGTTGGATCTTAGGGGGCGGGCAGGAGTATATTTGCTGATGAGTGAGGACAGGTAGGATGGGGCAGCATTGGTGAGGGCTTTGTAGGTCAGGGTGAGAATTTTAAATTTAATTTGGCTGTGAATGGGGAGCCAGTGAAGGGTCTCACAGAGAGGTGCAGCAGAAACAGAGCTTCGAGAGAGGTGGATTAGCCTGGCAGATGCATTTAGGATGGATTGAAGGGGAGAGAGGCGGGAGAGAGGGAAGCCAGTTAGCAAGTTATTGCAGTAGTCAAGTCGGGAAATTACCAGGGAGTGGATAAGCAGTTTAGTAGTTTCAACACTCAGAAACGGGCGAATTTTGGAGATATTGTGTAGGTGGTTGCGGCAGGATGAAGAGAGCAGTTCGATGTGGGGAATGAAGGACAGATTTGAGTCAAGTATGACTCTGAGGCAGCGGACCTGGGGTGATGGGGAGATAGTGGTGCCGCCAAGAGTGATAGAAAAATTAGAAACTGTAGTAGAGTTAGAGGGGGGATTAGAAGTAGTTCGGTCTTTGCCATGTTTATTTTTAGGTGGTGAGAGGCCATCCAGGAGAAAATGCCAGATAAGCAGTCGCTGATGTGAGAATTGACAGAAGGAGAGAGTGCAGGGGTGGAAAGGTAGATCTGGGTATCATCAGCATAGAGGTGATAGCTGAAGCCATAGCTGTTAATAAGTTTACCCAGTGAAGAAGTGTAAATAGAGAAGAGTAGAGGACCCAGGACAGAGCCTTGAGGTACTCCAACAGACAGAGGCAATGGAGAGGAGGAGCCACCAGCAAAAGAGACAGAGAAGGATCTATTAGCGAGATAAGAGTGGATCCAGGAGAGGGCAGTGTCACAGAGACCAAGAGAGCTGAGAGTCCATAGGAGAAGGGGATGGTCAACAGTGTCAAAGGCAGCAGAGAGGTCAAGTAAGATGAGTATAGAGTAGTAGCCTTTGTTTTTAGCACAAAGGAGATCGTTAGTAACCTTGGTGAGGGCAGTCTCAGTTGAGTGTTGGGGACGGAAGCCAGATTGCAGGGGATCGAGCAGTGAGTTGGAGGACAGGAAGTGGGTTAGGTGATCGAAAACTAATTGTTCAAGAATTTTTGAAGCTAGCAGGAGCAGTTATATGGGGCCGTAGTTCGCAGGAGAGTTAGGGTCAAGGGAGGGTTTTTTGAGGATGGGGGTGACCTTTGCATGTTTGAAGGAGGCAGGGAATGAGCCGGAAGAAAGGGATAGGTTGAATATGTAGGTAAGAGCCGGAGTAAGGGTGGGAGACAGAGAAGGTATTAGATGCGAAGGAATAGGGTCAAGTGGGCAGGTAGTGAGGTGTGAGGAAGACAATAGGGAAGCCACTTCACTCTCAGTGGTTGGGAGGAGGATGCAGAGAGCGGCAGAGGGGGTGACTGGGAGTGAAGTTGGGAGATTGCAGGCTTGTGTTGGGATGTTTCTTCGGATGGTAAGTGTTTTATTGAAAAAGTAGTCAGCCAGGTCTTGAGCACTGAACGCAGATGAGGGTGGTCGTGCAGGTGGGTAGAGAAGAGAATTGAAAATGGAGAAGAGTCTTTTAGGGTTTGAGGAGTGAGTGGATATAAGAAAAGAGAAGTAGGTTTGCTTAGCTAAGTGAAGGGCAGAGGTGTAAGAGTAAAAGATGAACTTATAGTGCATGAAATCAGGTTCAGAGCGGGATTTTCTCCAGGCACGTTCAGCAGTGCGGGAGCATTTTTGTAGGTGGCGTGTTTGCTGGGAGTGCCAGGGCTGGAGCTGACGACATGGGGCTTTGCGAAGTTGGGGCGGAGCGAGGGTGTCAAGTGCAGAGGAGAGAGTATTGTTGTAGTGGGTTATGGCAAGGTCAGGGCAGGATATTGTGTAAGTGTCGGGGAGGCGTATTTGAATAAGATTGGAAAGTTGGGGAGGGTCAACAGTGTGCAGATTTCTACAGGTGCGGATGTGAGGGGGGGGGGGGGAGTAGGTTTAGCCTGTATATTAAGATTAAAGGTGAGCAGATAGTGGTCTGAGATAGGAAATGGGTGACAGTCAACATCTGGGAGAGAGCAGAGATAGGAGAATACCAGATCAATAGTGTCCTTCGTGTGGGTAGGGAATAGGGTGGATTGTAATAGGCCAAAGGAGTTTGTGAGTGAGAGAAGTTTAGAGGCAAATCTGATCAATAAAAGCCTCATTATGAAAGTCCCAAGAAGTGGCAACTGCTGTAGTGGAATAAGCAGTAATTCTCTCAGGGGGAGTTTTCCCTGCAACCAATTATGCCTTAAGAACTAAAACTTTGAGCCAAGCAGCTTAAGTAAGAGCCATAGATTTCTGTCCCTTGCAAGGCCCAGAAATGAAGAAAAAGAGAAGAAGAAAGTCTGAACTCTTTTGTAGCTTCCACATATTTAAGAGCTCTCACAACATTCAACAACATGGTCCATAGAGTTCTTAGGAGCTAAACAAAAAGAAGGAACCAAAATTTCCTGATTAATAGTATCTGTAGATACTTCCTTATGAAGAAATGAAGAACTAGTTAAAAAAACAACCTTACTCAGATGAAAAATCAGAAAAACAAGTTTGCAAAATAAATCTTAAAGGTCTGAAACCCTTCTGGCAGAAGATATAGCCAGAAGAAAAATAAAATACTTCTGGATAAAAGCTGAAGGTCTAAACCATTTATAGGCTCAAAAGGGGAAGTTGGAAAAACCCTCAAAACCAGATTAAAATTCCAAGGAGGGGAAACAGGATGAATACGTTTTAATTCTGATCAGATCCTGAACAAAAGTCTTAAAATCTGGAATTTTAGCAATTCTCTTAAGGAACAAAATAGAAAGAACCACACTCTAACCTATCATAGAACTGGCTGTCAAACCCTTACACAAACCTTCCTGCAGTAATCCAATAACTCTGGGAATCCTAAAAGAATAACCTTTGGGAGCACAATAAGTTTAAAACGTTTTCCAGACCTTATGATAAATATGCCTGGTAACAGAGTTTTGAGATCCTGTCAAAAGAAAAGAAGATCCCTTCTTAGAGGAAACCTCAAAGGTGGGAACAAGGGCATTTGAACCAGATCAACAAAACAAATCCTGTAAGGCCATGCAGGAGCAATCCAAATTGCTGAGACTTGTTCCTGCTTGATTCTGGCTATTATACTGGATAGCAACACCAAAGAATGATGCAAATCAGATTGAATTACTAGGAACCCACTAGGGCATATATCAGCCTTCTGACACAATACTCTGCACTTTGTAATTCAAGCACAAGGCCATTAGATCTATCACAATTGAAAATGTCCTGATTTAAAGACCACTATCCACTAGTTTAAGAGACTAGCGACTGAGAAAATCTGCCTCCCAATTGTTCACAAGCAGAATCTGGATGGCAGAAATCTTGCAATAAGGTTTTTCCCAGATAATGAGGGGGGATACTTCTCTCATTGCTAAGGAACTGCAAATTCATCCCTGTTGAATGAGGTGACATCGTCTAACTGGAATTGAAGGAAACATTACTGTCTGAGGACAGGCCAAATCTGGAGAGTTCTAAACATTGCACAAAGTTCCAAATTGTTTATGGGTATCCTCGCCTCATGGAGGCGGCCAAACTCCCTGCCCTCTCTGAGATCCCTAGACTGCACCCCAACCTAACAGGCTGGTATCTGAGGAGATTACTACCCACACTGGCCTAATATAGGAGGCCTTCTGAACCAGGAAATGGTGGGTCTGCCACCAAGTTAAGGACTGTCTGTGACAGAGCCTCATGGTACCCATTTCATTGATGCAGCATCTGCAATGGGAGGGTCTGAAGATGAAATCTGGTAAATGGAACTGCATCTGAGGCAGCCACTATGAGATCCAAAACTTCCATGCATAGAGCAATGGAATGGAAAGGATTCAGTTAAAGAACAGCACAGACCTGTTGAAACTGTGCTGGTCTGTCAGACACAAATGCATAGTAACCAAACCAGTTATGATCCCCAGAATAAGACACATGGGTCTGAGGAGTTAAGGAGCTCTTTGCAATATTTATATTCAAACTGTGACTTTAAAGCAACTGAAGAACCATCTTAATGTGAGACACTCAGAAAAGGAGCCTGAAACAAAAGGCCATTCAAATAAGGAACTACAGAGATTCCTTGAACTTGGACTACTGTCAACAAAGCTCCAATCACCTTTGTTAACACTCTGGGTGCTGTAGCCAGACTGAAAGGGAAGGCCATAAAGTGGAAATGCTTCTTGAGAAAAGCAAATCTCAGGAACTTGACATGTAAATAAGAAAATAAGTATTTTTTAGATCTGTGGTGGACATAAACTGACTCTGCAGAAATGGATATAGAGTGCAAATTATATCCATTTTCAAAGTAGGAACTTTCAGAAATTTGTTCAAGATGTTGAGATCCAAAACAGACTGAAAAGGACCATCTTTATTTGGTGCTATAAAGCAATTTGAATAAAACCCTTGGTTTAATTCTAAAGTTGGAACTGTAGCAATCACTCCCATTAATTCCAGATCTCTTACACAAGAGGCACTCTTTGAAGGATACAGAGGCACTCAAGACAGGAAGAATCTTCCTCAAAAATGCTTTCAATGAGAGCTTATTCAATACCCCTGAGAAATGATTTGTAACATTGAATAGATCTCTCTCAAGCCTCCTAAAAAATACTAAATTTGCCCCCCACCAGAGACTGGTATGGCATGGGGGCCACACCTTCATTGGAGGCTGGGTTAGATTTATTGGAGTAAGCTTTCTGATTCTTAAAATTGCTGAAAGAAATGAGAATACACTGGTATCCAAGATTACCCGTAGATTATTTTTATTTTGGGGCAGAAAAGCTCCTTTTACATCAGTGATTGTGGGGACAATAGCATCCAGTCCGGGTCCAAATAGAGATTTAACCTGAAAGAGAAGAGAAAGCAGTCTGCGTTTAGAAACCATAGGAGACTTATACAATCCTGAATATCTTCTAGAGTTGTTTCCCCAGAAACAAGATCTGAAATGGTGACACACCGAACAGCAGTAGAAGCAGCTACACAGGCAACACTAACAGCATGTCTAAATATAAAGCCTGTAAGCAGAAAGGATGGTCTATGAAAATGTTTACATTTTCTTTCTAAAGGATCCTTAAAAGAGGAGCTATCCTCCAAAGGAATAGTTGTACACCTGGCAAAAGTGGAAATAACTGCATCCACCTTAGAAATAGTTTCCCATATTCCTTTGTTAACAGAAGAAAGAGGATTTTAACATGGCTGATGGGACAAAACGAATACCGAGCTTCTGCTATTCCTTAGAAATAAGTACAGAAACTGAATCAGGCATGTGAAAAAAGAAGAAGGCTGTTTGGGAGCTACCTTAAAGAATTGAATCTATGTCTAAAGCAATTAAAACTTCCTGCAATAATAAAGGAATATGCACAAGACTGAAATTGAAGAACCCCTTCTCTGAAACAGCAGGATCCTGAGACTCAGAGAGACTATCCTCGGAATAAGAGTCATAAACACCCCCTATCATCAATGGGTAACTTAGAGGGGCTGCACTTATGGGAAGCCCCATGATGAGCTAAATGCCAAAGAAGCATCTCCTTTCAACCCTAGTATTCGTCTGTGTGAAACATAACAGCTAACACTTCATTAAAGAGACATTCAACTCAAGTTATTATTCAAAAAGAGCTGCATTTTTAAGACACTTTCCAATTTACTTCCATTACTAAATTTTGCTGTCTTTTTATATTCACACTTTCCGGGGAACAAGATCCTACTGGGCATGTGCACAAGCTCACAGGGTATACGTATACTAGTCTCTGATTGGCTGATGTCTGTCACATAATAAAGGGCTTATTTGAAATTCTACTGTATTGAGTGGTCCTTTAATAGCAGAGTGAATACAATCCTTAAATTTCAGAGAAAGTTTAGATGAACCCTCCTGGGAGCAAACCTGATAAGGCATAACCCTGAAATGGAGGTAGCACACCCCTATTTCGAGTTAGAAATAGACTCAGCACATAAGATACACAGCTGAGCAGGGGACAAACCTGAGAATCCTTACAAAGCAAAAACAAAATGGAAGGAGATAAATGAACAAAGGGGCTCCTTTCTAAAGGATCAGCTGAAGGACCAGAGGCTTGAGCTGCGCTAGTTTGCTCCATAGTAACATTCAATAGCTTATCAGAAACAGACTGAAGCAAATAAGCAGTAAAAAACATAATTTATGTAACTTACCTGATAAATTAATTTCTTTCATAGTGGCAAGAGTCCATGAGCTAGTGATGTATGGGATATACATTCCTACCAGAAGGGGTGCAAAGTTTCCCAAACCTCAAATGCCTATAAATACACCTCCCACCTCCCTCATACCTCAGTTTAATGTATAGCCAAGTAGTGAGGTGTAAAAAAAGGAATAAAAAGCATACAAAAAGAGAAACTGTTAAATAATGTGCTTTATAAAAAAAATTATAACCACAAAAAATAGGGTGGGTCTCATGGACTCTTGCCACTATGAAAGAAATTAATTTATCAGGTAAGTTCTTACATAAATTATGTTTTCTTTCATGTAAGTGGCAAGAGTCCATGAGCTAGTGATGTATAGGATATAATACCTAAGATGTGGAAGTCCATGAGTCACTAGAGAGGGAGGGATAAAATAAAAACAGCTATATCCGCTGAGAAATTAAATCCCAAAAAATAATTACGTTTTCTTAAAAATGTCAAAAAACTCAAATCAAAGGCACTAGAATCAAACTGAGACAGTTGTCTGAAGAACCTTTCTACCAAAGGCTGCTTCCGAAGAAGCAAACACATCAAAATGGTAACATTTTGTAAATGTATGCAAAGAAGACCAAGTTGCTGTTTTGCAAATTTGATCAACTGAAGCTTCATTCTTGAAAGCCAACGAAGTGTCAACTGATCTAGTAGAATGAGCTGTAATTCTCTGAGGCAGCGTTGCACCACCTCCAAATAAGCTTTGTGAATCAAAAGTTTCAACCAAGATGCTAGAGAAATGGCAGAGGCTTTATGACCTTTCCTGGAACCAGAAAAAATAACAAATAGACTAGATGTCTTTTTGAAATCTTTAGTAGCCTCAACATAATATTTCAAAGCTCTTACCACATCCAAAGAATGTAAAGACCTATCAAGAGTATTCTTAGGATTAAGACACAAGGAAGGAACAACAATTTCCCTATTAATGTTGTTAGAATTCAAAACTTTAGGCAAACATTTAAACAAAGTCCGCACAGATTTTTCTTGATGGAAAATCAGATAAGGAGACTCACAAAAGAGAGAAGACAATTCAGAAACTCTTCTAGCAGAAGAGATAGCCAAAAGAAATAACACTTTCCAAGAAAGTAATTTAATATCCAGAGAATGCATTGGCTCAAAAGGAGAAGCTTGTAAAATCTTCAATACAAAATTGAGACTCTAAGGAGGAGAAATAGATTTAATAACAGGTTTGATACGAGTCAAAGCATTAACAAAACAGTGAATATCAGGAAGCTTAGCAATCTTTATATGAAATAAAACAGAAAGAGCAGAAATTTGTCCTTTCAATGTATTTGCAGACAACCCTTTATCCAAACAATCCTGAAGAAACTGTAAAATCCTAGGAATTCTGAAAGAATGCCAAGAATAATCATGGGTGGAACACCATGAAATATATGTTTTCCAAACCCGATGA
This sequence comes from Bombina bombina, assembly GCF_027579735.1. Classification (NCBI taxonomy): domain Eukaryota; kingdom Metazoa; phylum Chordata; class Amphibia; order Anura; family Bombinatoridae; genus Bombina; species Bombina bombina. The sequence continues at coordinate 515,280,614 of NC_069501.1, read as the reverse complement.
TAAATCTTCCTTAAAACAGACTTACGAGCCTGTATCATAGTGCTAATCACTGAGTCAGGGAAACCTCTATGACTAAGCACTAAAGGACCAGTCAACACTGTAGATTTGCATAATCAACAAATGCATGATAAGAAGACAATGCAATAGCACTTAGTCTGAACTTTAAATGAGTAGTAGATTTTTGTTAAATAAATTGCAAAGTTATGTCTATTTCCACACCCCCTGTATCATGTGACAGCCATCAGCCAATAACAAATACATATACGTATATGCTGTGAATTCTTGCACATGCTCAGTAGGAGTTGGTGACTCAAAAAGTGTAAATATAAAAAGACTGTGCACATTTTGGTAATAGAAGTAAATTGGAAAGTTGTTTAAAATTGCATGCTCTATCTGAATAATGAAGTTTAATTTTGACTTGAGTGTCCCTCGTTCAATTTCCAATTTAGAGATTTGAGATCCTGATGAAAAAACGGCCCTTGAGACAGAAGGTCTGGACTTAAAGAAAGTGGCCAAGGCTGGCAACTGGACATCCGGACAAGATCTGCATACCAAAACCTGTGAGGCCATGCAGGTGCTATCAGAAACACATAAGATTGTTCCATTATGATCTTGGAGATCACCCTTGGAAGAACCAGATGTGGAAAAATGTAAGCAGGTTGGTAAAACCAAGGAACTGCTAAAGCATCCACTATCTCCGCCTGAGGATCCTTGGACCTGGAAAGGTATCTGAGAAGCCTCTTGTTTAAAAGAGAGGCCATCAGATCTATTTCTAGAAGACCCCACATCTGTACAAGATAAAAAAACACATCTGATGGAGAGACCACTCCCCTAGATGTAAAGTCTGACGTCTGAGATAATCCGCTTTTCAATTGTCTACACCTGGAATATGAATCGCAGAAATTTGACAAGAGTTATCCAAGATACTTCTTTCATTTAGAAATCTATTGAGCTAGTACCAAGATATCATCCAAATAAGGAAACACTGCAATACCCTGTTCTCTGATTACAGATAGAAGGGCACCTAAAACTATTAAAATATTGTTGCTGCTGTTGCAAGACCAAATGGAAGAGCGACAAATTGGTAATGCTTGTTTAGAAAAGAGAATCTCAGAAAATGATAGTGATCTGGATTAATTGGATTGTGAAGGTAAGCATCCTGTAAATCTATTGTGGACATGAAGTGACCTTGCTGAACAAAAGGCAGAATAGTCCTTATAGTCACCATCTTGAAAGTTGGGACTCTTACAAAACCATTTAAAGCTTCCAGATCCAAAATAGGTCTGAAAGAATTTCCCTTCATAGGTACAATGAATAGATTTGAATAAAAACCCCAATCCTTGTTGCTGCTGTGGAACTGGGAAAAAATACCCCTGAAAGTTCTAGATCTGAAACGCATTTCACAAAGACTTGAGCTTTTACTGGGTTTTTTGTTACATGGGTAAGAAAGAATCTTCCCAAAGGAAGTCTTATTTTGAATTCTATTCAACACCCCTAAGAAATTATATTCTGAATCCACTGATTTTGGACAGAGTCTGTCCAAACTCTTTAAAAATTGCTTTAGTCTGCCCCCTACCAGAAGAACTGGCTTGAGGGCCGCACCTTCATATAGGTTTAGAGGCAGGATTTGGTTTCTTATAAGGCTTGGATTTATTCCAATTCGGAGATGGTCTCCAATTAGAGCCAGAGGCCTTAGGGTAAGGAGCGGTTTTCTGTTCTCTACTCTGACGAAAAGGAACGAAAATGATTGGGAGCTTTAAATTTACCCTTAGATTTCTTTTCTTGGGGCAGAAAAACTCCCTTACCCCCAGTAACAGTGGAGATAATAGAATCCAATTGTGAACCAAAAAGATTTTTACCTTGAAAAGAGAGAAATAATAATCTAGTTTTATACACCATGTCAGCATTTCAAGATTTAAGCCATAAAGCTCCTCTAGTTAGAATGGCTAAAGACATGCATTTGACATTGATCTTCCTAACATCAAATATAACATCACAAATAAAATGATTTACATGTTGAAGTAAAACAATAATGTTAGATCATTCAGAATCTGAAGACAACTGCTGTGCTAAACTGTCCAACCAAAAAGTAGAAACAGCAGCAACATCAGCCATAGATATAACAGGTCTAAGAATATAGCCAGAATAAAAATATGCCCTTCTTGGATAAGATTCAAGCTTCCTATCTAAAGGATCCTTGGCTACAGGTAAAGGATACAATTTATTAAACCTAGAAGAAGGGTTAAAAGAGGTACCAGGCTTAGACCATTCTTTAGAAATAACATTAGAGATAGCGTCAGGAATAGGAAATACTTCAGAAATAATAAAAGTAGTCATAAATACAGAATTTAGACAATTACTAGCTTTATCATCAGGAGATTTAGACTCCTCAATCCACAAAGTAAACAAAACTTCCTTTAAGAGAGAACGAATATATTCTTACATAAAAAAGATTTGTCTATATCAGTCTCTGACGTGGCATCCTCTGAATCAGAGGAGACCCCATCAGTAGAGGATACGTCAGTATGCTGAAGGTCAGAACTTAATTCACTAAGTTTAGGAAAATGTTGCAAAAACCTTTTACATTTATTTGAAGGCGAAATAGCAGCCATGCCTTCTCTATAGCTGTAGCAATAAAATCTTACATTTCTGCAGTAATGCTATGTACATTTAGACTGAGATGGAATAACAGTGTGTGTATTTGTACTCATAGATATATTTAACAATTTGTTAAACAACAGCCACATAATAGAGCTGAATAATTTAGATCAGCTTAATTACAACATGCATACTTAGCTTTGTTAAATACCTTTTTAGGCAGCTCAAATCCTATGGTAACATCAGAGGCAGGTTCAGTTTGAGACATAACTGCAAAAAAACAAAATCAGAAAAAATAAATAAAAAATAATTCTGCAAATTTATATCTATGTTCATATATATATATATATATATATATATATATATATATATATATATATATATATATATATATATATATATATATATATATATATATATATATATATATATAACAGGCTTGAGAGAATGGGAAACAGAGCTAAAAAAAATATAAAAAAGAAAACTGATTCATAAAATGCTGCATGAAAGCTCTCTAAGAGTTTACTGAGAACACTGAATGAGCTGGGCGAAGCTTATAACAGCAATTTTGCCGGGAAAAAATTGCTGGGAAAATTAAAATTTTTGCCTGGAACTTTTGGAAAAAATGGCACACAATGATTACACGTCACCCTATTACATAAATAGCATCATCACATGCGCAACATGCAAAGCTGAAGAGGATTTCTAATACACCTATCACTCTAAAAAGAAGGTAAGAATTTTGATTGTATATACAAAAAAACTAAAATGTACCAAAATAAAGCCTAATGGATACTTCTGTTATAGCTGCATAAAATGGGATTATCAACATTCCATGAGACTAACATAATGCTTGGCATCCTAATAACTAGCTCCAAAAAAAAAACCTGTATGTTTCACAGACTCTACCAACCTTGACAAATATTTAGCCACAAATAAAGTCGCTAAAAAAGAGCACTGAATTACTGACTCAAGGCATGTATACAAACAATATATAAGAAATGTACTTAAAAAGTGCCCAATCCATAGCTGAGAGTGTCTTATATAATAAAAGTATATACTTACCGTATAAGACACCCATCCACATATAGCAGACAACCAAACCAGTACTGAAACATATAAGCAGAGGTAATGGTAGAGGAGTATAATGTTGATCCGTAAAAGGAGGCAGCAGATGAATACCCACGACCAAATTTACAGAGAGCCCTAGAATAGATTTCCCATAGGCAAAAACATAGTATCATCAGGCAATACTCCCCTCACATCCCTCAGACAAACAATGTACTTAGAGAGGAACTGGGCTTCAATATGCTTAGAAGCTGTGTGATATTGAGATTATCAGTTGGTATGAACCATATCAACCTGTTGTTATGTGCACAATGGTAGAGTCAGGAAGTGCCTCTTGCATAGTGTGTGTATAGATTCTTAATAAAGTTTACAGTTATGAAGACCTGTGCTTGATCTCCTTATATAAACTAAGATAAAACATGGTGTCAGAATAAGGAGTTCCCTGCTTCCATCTGAACTGACAAGCAAGGACTCTGAGGAATCCATTAGAAATCTTTGCAGCAAATTGAAAGTGTGAGAATCAAGGCTCTGGCAGAGTGACTACAGCTTATTCTCATGAACTAAGTAAGTGCATCATAACTTGTACAATTGACTGATTCTAACAGCACTACAGACTTTTATATTAATACTGCATAATTCAGAACATTAAGATGGAAAAGTTAAATCCTCCACCAGAATTGAAAATGACTGGTAGTATGGAAGATGCATGGCAGAGGTTTAAGCAAAGATTCCAGCTATATGTTAGAGCTATAGGAGCTCAGGAGCAAGATGATGAACAAAAGATTGCACTTTTTCTGACTGTAGCAGGATCAGCAGCAATAGATGTATACAACACCTTCACATTTACAGATGAAGAAAGGGATGTTTATCAGGTTGTTCTAGACAAATTTGAACAGTACTGTGTACCTAGACGCAATGAAACCTATGAAAGGTATCTTTTCAGATGTAGAATGCAGAATGAAACAGAGACTATTGAGGAGTATGTAACAAACTTAAAACTGAAGAGTAGATCATGTAATTATGGAGCAATGTGTAACTCATTAATCATCAGAGACCAGTTAGTCATGGGCAGCAGAAATATAAGGGTTAAAGAACGCTTGCTCAGAGAGAAAGATTTAACACTGGAAAAGGCAGTAGAAATTTGTCAAAGTTCAGAGGCAGCACAGGAACAAGTGCGCACACTCTGCCACAGTACAGCAGCAACACCAGTAATGTCAGTTACAGTGGGGAAAAACAAAGTGCATCCACATTATGAAAATAAAATGAAAGGAAAAAGTTTTATCACACAAACAGCAAATTCTCAGCCTGAATCAGACTGGCTATGTACCAGATGTGGAAAGCAGCATGGCATACGACAATGTCACAGTAGAAATAGAGAGGTCACAGCATATGTACTGCAATAATCAGTGTGCACGTTCCCAGGTTCTGCCAAAACCTTAAATTCAACGATAATCCAAAAGAAGGAACAGCACCACAATAATAATGCTTAAGTAGTATTTATTGGGACATCATACAAACACACCACGACGTTTCGGTCCTAATAGACCTTAATCATGTGACATCAAACATGACCTAACACCATACATATATACCCCTTGGGGGAGGAGACTTCTACCTATCACAGGTGTATATCTAATACATTAACTTATTCAGATATATACAAAACATGCTCACTGCTCCATCTAGTGGTGAAGAGAGATCATCACTTCCAATATTTTAGTGACCTAAAAGAATGCAAGTACAAAAAATTAAAAACAAATATATGGGTAGTTAACCCATTATAGTTAAATACTAACTCTTAATATGTACAGTGATTGGCTCTTGTGGGAATATAATATTAATATTCCCACAAGAGCCAATCACTGTACATATTAAGAGTTAGTATTTAACTATAATGGGTTAACTACCCATATATTTGTTTTTAATTTTTTGTACTTGCATTCTTTTAGGTCACTAAAATATTGGAAGTGATGATCTCTCTTCACCACTAGATGGAGCAGTGAGCATGTTTTGTATATATCTGAATAAGTTAATGTATTAGATATACACCTGTGATAGGTAGAAGTCTCCTCCCCCAAGGGGTATATATGTATGGTGTTAGGTCATGTTTGATGTCACATGATTAAGGTCTATTAGGACCGAAACGTCGTGGTGTGTTTGTATGATGTCCCAATAAATACTACTTAAGCATTATTATTGTGGTGCTGTTCCTTCTTTTGGATTATCATACGACAATGTCAGGCTTATGGGCAAATCTGCAGAAAATGTGGAAAAGGGAATCACTTTCAAAAGATGTGTAAAGCTAAAAAAACGGTTCACATTGTTGACCAGTCACAAAGGAATCAGAAGAATTCTTTATTGGAATATTTGACTTAACCAAAGCTACAGATAAAGAGACATATAATGGGGATTTTATCCCAGTGCTTGGCAAGTGCAGTGTGTTCCTGGAATATGGAAATCAAACGCATAAAATGAACATTCTGGTAGTTCCAGGAAACAAACCAGCTCTACTGGGTCTTCAAATGTGTGAAACTTTAGGACTGATTAAAAGGGTAAATGCCATTGAAGGAACTAATAAAGAAGAGGACATAGAACATTTATTAACAGACTATGCTGCAGTATTTGAAGGAATAGGATGTCTTCCAATGCAACATAAAATACAACTAAAAGAAGGTTCTCGTCCAGTAGTGCATGCCATGCGAAATGTTCCAGTTGCTCTACGGGATCGTCTTAAACGGGAACTTGCCAGGATAGAGGATAAAGGTATTATAAAGAAAATCAAGACACCTACTGAATGGGTTCATTCTATGGTGTTGGTGGAAAACCGGATGGGGGTCTCAGAATCTGTATTGATCCCAAGGAACTGAATAAAAGCATCGTAAGAGAACACTTCCATTTACCAACAAAACCAGAATTGCTTGGGGAGCTAAGTGGAGCAACTGTATTCAGTAAACTGGATGCATCCTCAGGATTTTGGCAAATTCCACTGGAGGAGGAAAGCATGAAACTCTGCACTTTTAATACTCCTTATGGGAGGTACTGTTACAAATGATTGCGCTTCGGCTTGTGTTCAGCACCAGAAGTGTTTCATAGTACCATGCAGCAACTTCTTGAACGAATACCAGGCACAACCGTATTCATTGATGATATTCTGATATGGGGTAAAACCAAGCAAGAACATGATGAAAGGCTAAAGATGGTCTTAGATGTTGCTAAGGAGAATAATTTAAAGTTCAACAAGACAAAGGGGGGTAGTTATCAAGCCGTCTACTTTTCTGGCTTCGCCGGCCCAATACGCCCGCCTAAGCTCGCCTCACATCGCCGCCGCGGACCTGAAAAAATACGCCTAAGTTATCAAATAAAGCTGTCAAAAAGCCGCGGGGCGATGAGCAGCGGACTGTGACAGTTATCACTCATCCGATCTCGCTGCCCTTCGGCTTTTTCCCAGCTTTATTGCTAGCCTGTCACTAAGCACTCACACTAAACTACACTGTTCTATCCCTATACCGGCGCCCCCGGAGCCCCCCGCAACTAAATAAAGTTACTAACCCCTAAACCGCCGCTCCTAGACCCCGCCGCAACTCTTATAAATGTATTAACCCCTAAACCGCCGCTCCTAGACCCCGCCGCAACTCTTATAAATGTATTAATCCCTAAACCGCCGCTCCTAGACCCTGCCGCAACTCTTATAAATGTATTAACCCCTAAACCGCCGCTCCCGGACACCGCTGCCACCTACAGTATACCTAGTAACCCCTATCCTGCCCCCCCCACACCGTCGCCCTCTATTATAAAGTTATTAACCCCTATCCTGCTGATCCCGCACCTCTCCGCAACTAAATAAATAGTTTAACCCCTAAACCGCCGCTCCCTGAACCCGCCGCAACCTATATTAAACCTATTAACCCCTATCCTGCCCCCCCTACACCGTTGTCACCTATAATAAATTTATTAACCCCTAATCTGCCTCCCCTACACCGTCGCCCCCTATAATAAATATATTAACCCCTATCCTGCCCCCCACTACACCGCCGCCACTGTAATAAAATTATTAACCCCTAAACCTAAGTCTAACCCTAACCCTAATGCCCACCTAACTTAAATATTAATTAAATAAATCTAAATAATATTTTTATTATTAACTAAATGAATCCTATTTAAAACTAAATACTTACCTATAAAATAAACCCTAATATAGCTACAATATAAATAATAATTATATTCTAGCTATTTTAGGATTTATTTTTATTTTACAGGTACCTTTCAATTTATTTTAACTAGGTACAATAGCTATTAAATAGTTATTAACTATTTAATAGCTTACCTAGCTAAAATAAACTGAAATTTACCTGTAAAATAAATCCTAACCTAAGTTACAATTACACCTAACACTACACTATACTTTAATAAATTATTCCTATTTAAAAATAAATACTTACCTGTAAAATAAACCCTAAGATAGCTACAATATAATTAATAATTATATTGTAGCTATCTTAGGATTTATATTTATTTTACAGGTAACTTTGTATTTATTTTAGCTAGTTAGAATAGTTATTAAATAGTTATTAACTATTTAATAACTACCTAGCTAAAAGAAATACAAAATTACCTGTAAAATAAATCCTAACCTAAGTTACAATTAAACCTAATACTACACTATCATTAAATTAATTAAATAAACTACCTACAAATAACTACAATTAAATACAATTACATAAACTAACTAAAGTACAAAAATTAAAAAAAGCTAAGTTACAAAAAATAAAAAAATAAGTTACAAACATTTTACAAATATTACAACAATTTTAAGCTACTTACACCTAATCTAAGCCCCCTAATAAAATAACAAACCCCCCCAAAATAAAAAAATTCCCTACCCTATTCTAAATTAAATAAAGTTCAAAGCTCTTTTACCTTACCAGCGCTTAAAAGGGCCATTTGTGGGGGCATGCCCCAAAAAGTACAGCTCTTTTGCCTGTAAAAGAAAAATACAACCCCCCAACATTAAAACCCACCACCCACATACCCCTAATCTAACCCAAACCCCCCTTACAAAAACCTAACACTAATCCCCTGAAGATCATCCTACCTTGTCTTCACTCAGCCGAGCAGCGATGGAACCGAAGTGGACATCCGGAGCGGAAGAAGTTAATCCTCCAAGCGGCGCTGAAGAAATCTTCCATTCGATGAAGTCATCATCCAGGGAATCAGCCAATCAGATTCAAGTTCAATCCGATTGGCTGATCCAATCAGCCAATCAGATTGAGCTCGCATTCTATTGGCTGATCGGAACAGCCAATAGAATGCGAGCTCAATCTGATTGGCTGATTCCATCAGCCAATCAGATTTTTCCTACCTTAATTCCGATTGGCTGATAGAATCCTATCAGCCAATCGGAATTAAGGGGACGCCATCTTGGATGACGTCCCTTAAAGGAGCCTTCATTCGTCGTAGTCCGTCGGTGAAGAAGGAGGTTCCGCGTCGGCGGAAGGAAGATTCAAGACCCGGCTTGGAAGATGACATCGCCCGGATAGAAGACCTCTTCAGCGCCTCTTTGAAGATGACATCGGCCGGATCGAAGACTTTTCTTCAGCGCCGCCTGGATGATGACTTCATCGGATGGAAGATTTCTTCAGCGCCGCTTGGAGGATTAACTTCTTCCGCTCCGGATGTCCACTTCGGTTCCATCGCTGCTCGGCTGAGTGAAGACAAGGTAGGATGATCTTCAGGGGATTAGTGTTAGGTTTTTGTAAGGGGGGTTTGGGTTAGATTAGGGGTATGTGGGTGGTGGGTTTTAATGTTGGGGGGGTTGTATTTTTCTTTTACAGGCAAAAGAGCTGTTTTCTTTGGGGCATGCCCCCACAAATGGCCCTTTTAAGGGCTGGTAAGGTAAAAGAGCTTTGAACTTTATTTAATTTAGAATAGGGTAGGGCATTTTTTTATTTTGGGGGGGTTTGTTATTTTATTAGGGGGCTTAGATTAGGTGTAAGTAGCTTAAAATTGTTGTAATATTTTTAACATGTTTGTAACTTATTTTTTTATTTTTTGTAACTTAGCTTTTTTTATTTTTTGTACTTTAGTTAGTTTATGTAATTGTATTTAATTGTAGTTATTTGTAGGTAGTTTATTTAATTAATTTAATGATAGTGTAGTATTAGGTTTAATTGTAACTTAAGTTAGGATTTATTTTACAGGTAATTTTGTATTTCTTTTAGCTAAGTAGTTATTAAATAGTTAATAACTATTTAATAACTATTCTAACTAGCTAAAATAAATACAAAGTTACCTGTAAAATAAATATAAATCCTAAGATAGCTACAATATAATTATTAATTATATTGTAGCTATCTTAGGGTTTATTTTACAGGTAAGTATTTATTTTTAAATAGGAATAATTTATTAAAGTATAGTGTAGTGTTAGGTGTAATTGTAACTTAGGTTAGGATTTATTTTACAGGTAAATTTCAGTTTATTTTTACTAGATAGCTATTAAACAGTTAATAACTATTTAATAGCTATTGTACCTAGTTAAAATAAATTGAAAGGTACCTGTAAAATAAAAATAAATCCTAAGATAGCTGGAATATAATTATTATTTATATTGTAGCTATATTAGGGTATATTTTAAAGGTAAGTATTTAGTTTTAAATATGATTCATTTAGTTAATAAGAGTTAATTTATTTAGATTTATTTAATTAATATTTAAGTTAGGGGGGCGTTAGGGTTAGGGTTAGACTTAGGTTTAGGGGTTAATAATTTTATTACAGTGGCGGCGGTGTAGTGGGGGGCAGGATAGGGGTTAATAAATTTATTATAGGTGGCGACGGTGTAGGGGGGGCAGATTAGGGGTTATTAAATTTATTATAGGTGGCGACGGTGTAGGGGGGGCAGGATAGGGGTTAATACATTTAATATAGGTTGCGGCGGGTTCAGGGAGCGGCGGTTTAGGGGTTAATACATTTATTATAGTTGCGGTGGGCTCCGGGAGCGGCGGTTTAGGGGTTAATATGTATAGAGTAGCTTGCGGTGGGCTCCGGGAGCAGCGGTTTAGGAGTTAATATGTATAGAGTAGCTTGTGGTGGGCTCCGGGAGCGGCGGTTTAGGGGTTAATATGTATAGAGTAGCTTGCGGTGGGCTCCGGGAGCGGCGGTTTAGGGGTTAATATGTATAGAGTAGCTTGCGGTGGGCTCCGGGAGTGGCGGTTTAGGGGTTAATATGTATAGAGTAGCTTGCGGTGGGCTCCGGGAGCGGCGGTTTAGGGGGTAATAACTTTATTTAGTTGCGGCGGTGTAGGGGGGGACAGATTAGGGGTGTTTAGACTAGGGGTACATGTTAGGGTGTTAGGTGTAGACAGCTCCCATAGGAATGAATGGGATGTCTGTCAGCAGCGAACTTGTACTTTCGCTATGGTCAGACTCCCATTGATTCCTATGGGATCCGCCGCCTCCAGGGGTGGCGGTTTGAAAACCAGGTACGCTGGGCCGTAAAAGTGCCGAGCGTACCTGCTAGTTTTTTGATAACTAGCAAAAGTAGTGAGAATGTGCCGCACTTGTGTGCGGAACATCTGGAGTGACGTAAGAATCGATCTGTGTCGGACTGAGTCTGGCGGATCGAATCTTACGTCACAAAATTCTACTTTTGCCGGTCTCGAGCCTTTGATAACTAAGGCGAATCAGCCTCGCCACAAATACGCTGCGGAATTCCAGCGTATTTGAGGTTGACGGCTTGATAACTAGGCCCCATAGTGTCAATTCAGAAAAACTTAAATTCAATATTTGGGAGAACTACTCACGGGAGGTGGTGTTTTACCAGACATGAAAAAGATTAAGGCAATTACAGAAATGCCACAGCCAGAAAATAAGCAAGATATACAACGCTTACTAGGAATGGTGAATTACCTTGGCAAGTTCATACCTAATTTACCAGACAAAACTGTACTAATGCGACAACTACTCAGAAAAAAACTATGCCTGGGAATGGTCAGAGAATCACCAGAAAGAATGGAAGTTTTTGAAGGACATGCTTACTACTGCACCAACTCTGCAATTCTTTGATCCAACAGCAAAAACAAAGTTGTCAACTGATGCTTCACAAAGTGGAAAAAGACATAACTTTTAAAATTGTCAGAAAAAAATCTACAACTCATTTGAAATTCAGACTCAGTGCTATTGCATTGTCTTGTTATCTTGTATTTGTTGATTATGCAAATCTACTGTATTGACTGGCCCTTTAAGAGGGAAACAGTAACAATAATAAAGTACTGACAAACAAGAGTTCAATTAACTGTAAAAACAGTAAAGGCTTACATAGCAAATAACAGCACATAAAGGGTCAAATAAAATGTATATCCCCAAATTTGATGCCAAGCTCTGCTGATTAGAGTACCTCACCACCTACACTGGTCCTAAAAGCTTTCTCCACACGCTGAGAGATTACAGCAACGCAGGAATAGGAAAGGATTATGACAGAAAAGGCCTGTTGTTGAGTCAGTCACTACATGGCATGCACAAAAAATATTTTTACACCATCTGTGTAGAGTTGCTAAGCAATGTACTCTGAGATGCTAAATTTCTTCTAAAAATTAGAAAGTTGCTGAATGTAAACTAAAATGGGGGCAGGGTTTTTATTAATACAATTCTAGTGCAGTTGTAAAACAGAGTGAGGATGTACCTACTTAGAGTTTGCTTCCATTGAGCTGTAAGCTACGAAGAGGCCGACAGCTAAAAGTAATTTACGGCTCCATTTTAGTACCAAGTTTCCATTGAAAAGGATAGCGTGTCGCTCTTTTTTCGACTGTACGTAAGTTTGCGCTGCCAACCGATGTCGGAATCGACGTAAAGTGCGCCATAACAAGTTCATTGCCATGGTAACCCGACCTCTGTCTATAAGAATAACAGTTTGTGCCTGTGATCGCCTCTAGAGAGAAAGACACGGGAGCTAGTTGCGCTGGTAGGAGTTTGGTGGTTTGATTAGTTATTGTGAGTTAGTGGAGAGCTGGAGATTTTTGTTTGATATATTCATATATTTGTATGCTCATATTATATATTAGGAACACACACACATATTTATACATTAGTTAATAAACACACAGTTTATACACACAAACACACACACTTTTATTTGATACACATTCAATTTTTTTTTTATTTCATTTCATTAATCCCTCCATATCCCCATCTTTATTTTTCACCCCTTTCATTAACCCCCTATCCCACTTCCCATCTCCCCTTTACCTACCCTTCCCTTAACTACTACATAACTTTATTTTCATTTTATTCATTTATCCATTTTGCCCATCCCTTTTTTGATTTATATCCCATATTATTTTTCTCAGATTTTTTTATAATCTCTTTTTTTATGTTGATTATTTAGCCCATCCTTTTTTCTTTTACATCCCTTTGTTTAATTTCAACCCCACTTTTTATTTTTATTAGCAGGGATATAGATTAGAAATAGTTAGGGTCTAGATAGGTTAGGTAGTTAATTTTGGGGATATTTAATTTAGGGTTTAGTTAGGTGAATTAGTGTAGGTAGGTAAGCTAGGGACTTTAGTGTTAGGTTAGAGTTAGGGAGGAAGGAGAAAGGGATGGATAGGCCTAGTGGAGAGGGGGGGTAGAGAAGGGGTGAAGTAGGGTGTAGTATGGGCAGGTCTAGGAGCCGAGCTTTGGGTGGAGGATTTGTCCTTTCTCAAACCCTGGCAGAGGAGGGAAGGAGAGAGGGTGGAAGAGGAGTAGAGGTGGGAGGAGGAGTCAGCCTCAACTAGGCACACAGAGAAAAGGGAGAGTGGGGCAGACTGTGGCAAGTGGGGGTAAGGCTGGTGGTAGCCTGTCACAGCCTGCAGGGACAGAGGAGGGAGAGAGAGCTGGTCCCCAGTCACAGGAGGGAGAGTCTGTGTCTGCTGGCCCTTCAGGTGTGAAAGGCAGGCTAAGAGAGGAGAGGTACTCCGAGGAGGAGAAGAGGCTCTGGTTGAGGCCTACTTGGATAGGGCACCTCATCTGGAGAACCCTAACCTGAGAACGAGTCTCAGGAATAAGCTGTGGGAGGAGATTCGAGTGGCAGTCAGCTGCTTAGGATGCAATCGTTCTATTGCCAGCATAAAACACAGATATCATGACTGCAGGAGGGAAACAAAGGCAAAGATGGCACAGCAGGCCAAATACGCCCGTGGGACAGGTGGTGGTCCTAGTAAGAGGATTCACCTAAAGTCATGGGAGGAAATGCTGTCCAACGTCATCTCGGGTGAAGCTGTCCTAGGATGCAATGGGACAATCGACACTTCTGTGCCACCTGAAGAGGTGTATGAAGGTAAATATATGATGTATATATGTTGTAGATCATAAATACCCATCTGTTTTTAGCTACAAATGTCAATTTACATAGTTGTATTTAATATGTTCAGCAATCACTCTGTATAGTATATCTGCTCCAACAAGCAAGGATATTGATAATATAATATCCAATAATATCAAACATTTCATATAAATCTGTCATTAACAATGTTCCTTTAAGACAAAGTCTATAAAGATTCATCAATTATGGTCATATATGCTTGGATTTCATACCAAACACACTATATGTATGTATGTATGCATGTGTGTGTGTGTGTGTGTATTATGTGTGTATGTGTAATTATTATCATTTATTTGTATAGCGCCGCCAAATTCCGTAGCGCTGGGTACAATAATAGGGGTATACAATGACAACGATTTGTGATAAAATACAAAACATAACAAAACTAAACAAATCTAGCACAGGAGAAAGAGGGCCCTGCTCCGGAGAGCTCACAGTCTATAGGTTTAGGGTGCAGAGACATAAGGTTTGGGTAGCTTTTTACATTGGTTGTATTTGCAGCAGTGAGTCAGGCAGTTCATGTACATGTATTAGTTTGGTTCGGATGCGGGATGGAGGAGAGTTGGTAATCCTCTCTGAATAGGTGGGTTTTCAAGGATCGTCTGAAGCTATACAAGGTTGGAGACAGTCTAATGGAGCGGGGTAGAGAGTTCCAGAGGACAGGAGCAGCACGTGCCAAGTCTTGGAGGCGGGAGTGGGAGGTAGAGATAACAGGATTGTAGAGACGTAGGTCAGAGGTTGATCGAAGAGGACGGGATGGGGAATATTTCACGATGAGAGAGGAAATATAGTTGGGAGTTAGACTGTTGAGTGCTTTGTAGGTTAGGGCTAATACTTTAAATTGTATTGTGGAGTGTATGGGGAGCCAGTGTAGAGACTGGCAGAGCGAAGCAGCTGATGTAGATCGTCGACTTAGGTGGATGAGTCTAGCAGAAGCATTCATAATAGATTGGAGGGAGGAGAGGCGGTGTTTTGGAAGGCCATTTAGGAGTAGATTGCAATAATCAATGCATGACAGGATGAGGGAATGAATAAGTATTTTTGTAGTTTTTTGAGTAAGGAAGGGACGAATTCTGGAAATGTTGCGTAGGTATGAACGGCAGGATTTGGTAAGCGTTTGTATATGTGGGTTGAATGTTAGTTCTGAGTCTAGTGTGACCCCAAGGCAGCGGACCTGGGGTGAGGTGTTGAGCATAGAGTCTCCAACCATCAGAGAAATATCAGGTGTCGGATGTCTCGAAGAGAGGGGGATAAGAAGCAGCTCAGTTTTGGACAGATTGAGTTGGAGGTAGTGTGAAGACATCCAAGAGAAAATTGCAGAGAGGCAGTCAGAAATCTGGTTGAGTAAAGAGGGAGAAATATCAGGAGAGGAAAGATAGATTTGGGTATCATCAGCATATAGGTGGTACTGGAATCCAAAGGAGGCTATAAGTTTTCCAAGGTAGGATGTATAAAGAGAGAAAAGCAAGGGGCCCAAGACAGAGCCTTGCGGTACTCCAACTGAGAGAGGCATAGGATCACAAGATATGTTGTTAAAGTAAACTGAAAACGAGCGCTTTGAAAGATATGATGCAAACCAGGAGAGGGCTGTGTCTCGGACACCAAATGAATGTAGTATTTTTAGGAGGAGAGGATGGTCAACTGTGTCAAAAGCTGCGGACAGGTCAAGAAGAATTAGTAAGGAGTAATGGCCTTTTGCTTTAGCTGATAACAGGTCATTTGTTACTTTAGCAAGAGTTGTTTCTGTTGAGTGTTTAGGGCAGAAACCAGATTGTAGTGGATAAAGTAAGGAGTTAGTTGTGAGAAATTGAGTTAGCCGATTATAGACTAGTCGTTCCAATAATTTTGAAGCAAAGGGAAGTAAGGAGACCGGTCGATAGTTAGAAGGCGTGGAGGGGTCAAGCGAGGGCTTTTTTAGGATTGGTATGATTGACACATGCTTGAATGTGTCAGGAAATGTGCCAGCAGTGAGAAATTGGTTAAAGAGATGAGTTAGGGTAGGGGTTAGTGAAGCAGAGAGAGAGGGAATAAGTTGTGAAGGAATAGGGTCAAGTGGGCAGGTTGTGAGATGAGCCAAGGATAGGAGTGCAGAGACTGCTTCCTCTGTTACTGGAGGGAAGTAGCATTGATTTTTGTTAATAGAAGGGGTGGGTAGGATCGCTGGGTTTGCGGGGTGCGAGGTGCAGATCTCTTTTCTAATGGTGTCAATTTTATTTTTGAAGTGATCAGCAATAATTTGAGTAGTGAGGTTGGTAGTGGGCGGGGGGCAGGCGGACGTAGAAGGGAGTTAAAGGTTGAGAACAGTTTTCTGGGGTTGGATGTGTGAGATTACACAAGGGAGGAGAAATAGACTTGTTTGGCCAGGCTGAGTGCAGAGTTGTAGGATTTAAGGGTGAATTTATAATGTTGGAAATCAGCAAAGGTGCGTGATTTCCTCCACTGCCGTTCAGCAGCCCATGAGCATCGCTGAAGATATCTGGTCTGTTTAGTGTGCCACGGTTGCCGTCGAGTGATTGATGTACGTCGAAGAGTGGAGGGTGCAATTTTGTGAAGTGTTGATTTTAGTGCCGAATTATACTGTAGAGTCACAAGGTTTGGACAAGAGAGGGATGAAATGTCAGAGAGCAGAGGACTCAGTTGAGTGGAAAAGTCTGTGAGATCCAAGTCATTTAAATTCCTGTGAGGTAGCAGTTTTTTGGGGGCTTGCAAAGATGTAGCAGGTAGAGTAAGAGAGAAAGTTAATAGATGGTGGTCAGAGAGAGGAAAGGGGAAGTTAAGGGAGTTGGAAACAGCACAGAGATTTGTGAAGATCAGGTCTATGGAGTTGCCTTCACAGTGTGTTGGAGATGTTGTCCACTGGGACAGGCCTAAAGAGGGGGTAAGGGATAGAAGTTTAGAGGCAGCAGGCGTGTTAGGCTTATCAAGGGGTATGTTGAAGTCCCCTAAGATGAGAGAAGGGACATTAGAAGAGAGAAAATGTGGAAGTCAGGCTTCAAAGTGGTCCAGAAATTGTGATGCTGGGCCAGGGGGCCGATAGATTACTGCAACATGAAGATCTATAGGGGAGAAGAGGCAGATAGCGTGAACTTCAAAAGATGAGAAGGAAAGAGAGAAGGGGTGAAGGAATGCAGTGAAAGGTACTGTGTGGAGACAGGATAATTCCTACTCCTCCTTGTTTGTCTCCAGGCCTGGGAGTGTGACTGAAGTGCAGGCCGCCATAGGACAGAGAGGCTACAGCAGTTGTTTTAGAGGAGGAAAGCCAAGTTTCAGTGATGGCTAACAGGTTAAGTGAACGTGAAATAAATAGGTTGTGAATAGATGTAAGCTTATTGCATACCGAGCGTGCATTCCAAAGGGCACAGGAGAATTGGGGTGTACTAATAGAGGTGCAGTTAATGAGGTTTAGAGGGTTACGTGTGCAAGGTGTATGAGGTGTCATTTGGGGTAGTGATCTGAGGGAAGCAGAGGGTGGACCTGGGTTAAGCGAGACATCCCCAGCTGCAAGAAGAAGAAAGATGGTGAGTGAAAGGAGATGAGAATGTGTCTTTTGTGAGTGTTTAAGTTTAGTATCAGTGAAGCATGGCTAGCTGAGGGATGTGAGATAGGAATAAAGTTCATGTGTGTTGTAAAGGGGGGGAGGTAGAAGAGAAGGAGAAAAATGAATTTTCTGAGTGCTGTTTGTGAAAGGAAGGGCTGTGACTTTAAGTAGAAGGGTGGAAAAGGTTAATGCAGACATTAGAAAGTGTAGCATGTTTGCATTTAGTTGTTGGAATTTGAAAGTACTTATCTCTGTTGTCCACTCCTTTGTCTAACTCCGTTGTTATAACTCTCTCTACACTTGAACTAGCACACTTAGAGAACTACGCACATGCAGTGCTGCACTGATCTAACAAGTTAATGTGTGTGTGTGTGTGTGTATTATGTGTGTATGTATGTGTATATGTATGTGTGTGTGTGTGTGTGTATGTGTATGTATGTATGTATGTGTGTGTGTGTATGTATGTATGTGTGTATGTATGTGTGTATGTATGTGTGTATGTATGTGTGTATGTATGTGTGTATGTATGTGTGTATGTATGTGTTTGTGTATGTATGTGTGTGTGTGTATGTGTGTATGTATGTGTGTGTATGTATGTAGGTATGTGTGTGCATATGTGTACGTATGTATGTATGTACATATATACAGAAAAATATTGAATATAAATCGTTTGTATTGTTATGCTACAAAGTAATATATTCTATTAGATAGATAATGTATACATAATGTATACATATATTTATTTGTAGAATACGAACCGGAGGAGTATGAAGCTGCACCAACACCACAGCAGGATGTTCATGCGTTCACTGGGGAGGATGAGGATGTCTATGGCGATACTACCTCCTATATCAGCCTCCTAGAGGGTGATACGCAGCAGCCCAGGGCATATGAGGTGGAGGATGTATAAGATCCTTTTCCATCTACCTTGGAGACGACATACCATGTTATGGGTTCTGAACCCCAGCAGACTCATCCTCCTCAACAATGGCAGTTCATGCATCCTCCGCAGCAACAAATAGCACCCCCCCCCCCACAGCTGCACCCACCGCAGCAGATTATGCACCCACTGCAGCATACAGATCTGCATCATCTGTACTATATTCCTCCCACTCCTATGGCACAAAAGGAATCACCACCACCACCACCATCCACACCAATGTTTTGCCAACAGTGCCAACCGAGACAACCTCCCAGTCACCAATATGGAGACACACCCCTGGAACCAGTCAACAATTGGTTCCTGAGACACCAACTCTACAACAAGGTCTGGCACAGTCCCAGCAGGATGATCTGCTGAAGATGATCCATTGAGAGCTTAGGCTGTCCAGGCTCCAGCAGCAGCAGGCTCTCAGCAGGATACAGAGCTAAATGGACATGCATAATGCCTCACTAGTCCGCCTGGCAGAGACAGTGGAGAGGCTTGCGGATAGGCCGCAAACTCCATCCTCACTTGCATCCTCCGTCATCTCCCTGCAGGACCCTGAATCCCATCTATTAGCCTCACATTCAGCTGGTGTGCGTCGCACAAGACGCAACACACTTCCCCCCCAAGTACCTCTCCTCCAAAGTCCAAATCCCGCCGCGAGAATTAAGTAATATCATTTATTCTTTTTTTCCCCCAAGATATATCATATCTAATTTTTGCACTAAAGCATTTTTTTAAAGGGATACTAAACCCAATTTTTTTTCTTTCATGATTCAGATAGAGCATGAGATTTTAAGCACCTTTCTAATTTACTCCTATTATCAATTTTTCTTTGTTCTCATGCTATCTTGATTTGAAAAAGCAGTACTGTAAGCTTTAGAGCCAGACCATTTTCTCTTCAGCACATGGGTAGCACTTGCTGATTTGTGGCTAAATGTAGCAAACCAATCAGCAGCTCTACCAAGGTGCTGAACTAAAAAATGGGCCGGCTCCTAACCTTTTATTACTGCTTTTTCAAATCAAGATAACATGAGAACAAAGAAAAATTGATAATAGCAGTAAATTAGAAAGTTGTTTAAAATTGCATGTTCTATCTGAATCATGAAAGAAAAAATGTGGGGTTAGTATCCCTTTAAGTGCGATTTCCATCTCATAAATATGCATATATTTTTCTAATCAAAATTTGAAAATATATCTCAATATTATTCTAATAGCTGTTTATCTGCTAAAATTTAACAACTTTATTCATTAATATTTCACATGATGTCAATTAATATGCAGGTGTACATTGTTAATAAATGTATGTGTCCTTCTATCGAGAATATTATGCCATTTAAAGGGACATGAAACCCAAAAATTTTCAAAAGTGAAGTACAAGCCGCACCTGAGTAGTGAGAGGATAGCTATCTGGGCAGCTACTAAGAGTCCAGAGTGCATTTGTGGCACTTCTCAAGTGCCTTACATCTAGTAAGTACAACCTGTACCTGTGTGTGATCCTCCAACACCACTGATTTTGCACTATTGTGGCGCCGCCTTCTTTTTCTTTTCACACTACTACAGAGCCTTGCTTATTTGCCAATAAGCTTTGGAAGGAGTACAGCAGCCTCACGATACCCTACCATTGGGACCCTCAGTATCCAAGTTTGGAACAGAATATCTTTTGGAACACTTTGGGATTTTTATCCAGGACTATATCACTAACATTACTTAGTGATCACTTTCGTTTTGTTTTATTCTGATATATTGTTTGACACCTATATATGTTTACTTTGTGTATATACTTCACATCACCTTTTCTTTTTTTTTTTAGTACGCACATTATATATATATATATACCCATATGAGTACTTGATATATGGGGTGGCAATTTATTGTATCACTTTGTCAGTAGCAACACTGTTGCTTGTTGTAATCATTCCAATATCAGCATATTGCAGAGCTAGTGGATAGTTATTTTTTTATTAGTGTTTACTGCACTTATTGAACTTTTTATTTATCACTTTAAATATATCTATTAACAGGCGCCTCTAACATATCACATTTATTAGATAATATGTATATATATGCAGCAACCAATCAGCAGCTAGAACCTAGGTTCTTTGCTACTCCTGAGCTTTCCTAGATAAATCTTTCAGCAAAGTATAACAACAGAAGGAAGCAAATTAAATAATAGAAGTAAAATGGAAAGTTGTTTAAAATTGCATGCTCTGTCTAAATCGCTAAAGAAAAAATTTGGGTTTCACATTCCTTTAAGAATACTTGAGTCGATAAACGATATTGCTTCCGACAGCATATTTAACAGTTTGCGAGTGCACACAAATCTCAGATCTTTTGACAGACTTGCATTTCAGGCAATTAGTGCTGACTCTTAAATAACTCCACGTGAGTGAACACAATGTTATTAATATGAAACACATGAATTAACGCCCTCTAGCTGTGAAAAACTGTCAAATGCATTTTAGACAAGAGGTAGCCTTCAAGGGCTTAGAAATTTGCATATGAGCCTACCTAGGTTTAGCTTTCAACTAAGAATACAAAGAGAACAAAGCAAATTTGATGATAAAAGTAAATTTAAAAGTTGTTTAACATTACATGCCCTATCTGAATCATGAAAGTTTAATTTGGGCTTCACTATCACTTTAATGGAATAGCATAAACAGCTTAAGTAGCCCAAACATTGTAATAATGCACATATATATATATACTTACTTACTTACTTACATACATACATACAGGGGTGGAACATATCAATGGTTTACTAGTCAGGGGTTAAAAGGTAGTAGCCCAGAGGAAAAAAGTTACTAGTCCACTCAATGTTAAAGATAGGAAAAAGTTATTTTTTCCGCTGCGATTTCTAAGTAGGCTGACCATATTGCTGCTTTAAGAAGGGACACATATGAAAAATACATATGTCAGGGTTCTTATACAAAACATTTCTTTAAACAGCCCTGACATATGTATTTTTCATATGTGTCCCTTTTTAAAGCGGCAATATGGTCACCCTATTTCTAAGTCACCTGGGACTTGTGGACCACTGGAAATGTCAAGCCCTGTGTGTGTGTGTATATATATATATATATATCTCAACAAGGGTTGTATATGTATATTGTTTACTGTTTGACTGGTCCTGCTTGGCTGTTGGAGTTCCTTAGTCACCTGGGACTTGTGGACCACTGGAAATGTCAAGCCCTGTGTGTGTGTGTGTGTGTGTATATATATATATATATCTATCAACAAGGGTTGTATATGTATATTGTTTACTGTTTGACTGGTCCTGCTTGGCTGTTACCAATGTTTAAAATATTCCCAGTGTAGCATGAGAGTGCTTTATTGCTGACTAAAGGGTTATGGCTACCTTAAAACATTTCCACTAGGAACCTGGAAGGTACAAGATGGGCATACAAGATCTAATAACAAACGTTCCAGCGTTTGCCAGCACTTAATCTTCAGTGATGGTGATCAGCCAGATTTTTAGGATATCCCAGTGCAAGAAAATTAAAAAGCCTGAGCCAGCAGCTAAATTTAAATTATTGACTGGAATAAGCCATCTGTGTTGGATGCAGGTGCGCCTTGTTTGGTTAACAAAACAGTTTTTTTCCCCAGAGGATGGTACAGAGTTCTTTCAAAACATTATATAGAAATTATTTTTTTCATTTAAAAAAAAAAAAAATCTATTTACTCACTGATGCAATCAGCAGATATGCATGAGCATTATAAATATGTTATATGTTATATGTTACATTTGAGTATCTAAGAATTAAAGGGTAAAACAAACGTTAAACGGATGTTTTATCTTTTTCAAATGATTTTGGACCTTAGACAAAGATACAGACATTATAAGTTTTACATCAAAAATAGCAATTTTGCTTACGATACAGAATGACTTTATAGAAATTATTTTTCTCTATGACTAATTTAGAAAACTAGCATTAAAAAAGGAAAAAAGAAATCAAGAAATTTAGATTTAAATAACTGATTGCAGAACCACTTTTCAAGTTGCTGTGATTACAGAAAAATTGTCAGTTTGCATCTACTCCCATAGTTTTGCATTAGAAAAACTAATTAGAATTAGAAATAATAAAACATAAAGGGCGAGATTACATATTCAGCTTAAGTTTCAGAGCAACTACTGAAACCCACGCTGCCCATAAGTTCACCTCGCACTTGGGTGAATCAAATAAACCGCTCCGGCAGATCTGTAAGTCAGATAAACTGATTTCTTAAGTCGCCAGTGATTTACGGCAGTTTATGAACTGCCGGCGTCAACCCCCCACATTGTAATCTACCAAATAAAGTTATTAACCCCTAATCCGCCATCCCCCCACATTGCAATCTACCTAATAAAGTTATTAACCCTTAATCTGCCAACCCCACACAACGCAGTCTAACTAATTACACTATTAACCCCTAATCAACAAACCCCCCACAACGCAAACCACCATATAAACCTATTAACCTCTAAACCGCCAACCCCCAACAACGCAAACTACCTAATTAACCCCTAAACTGCCAACCCCCCACAATGCAAAGTATTAAACTAATAACTAAGCCCCCTAACCTAACACCCCCTAATTTAACCACAATTACAATACACTAACATAAAATAAAAAATACTAACTACATTTAAAAATAATAAACATTTACCAAAAATAAAAAATGAATTACTTGAAAAACCCTAACATTACTGAAAATAAAAAAACCTACCCTTATTCAAAATAAAAAAACTAAGATTACATAAAAATAAAAAAAAACTAAGATTAAATTAAATAATCTAAGATTACAGAAAATAATAAAATTGAAGATATTTGTGTGTGCTTTAAAAGGGCAATCAGCTCTTTTAGTGTTCATTAAAATAAAAAAGCCCTAGTCTAAAAAAAAAAAAAACACCCAAAAAAATAATAAAAAAAAACTAACACTAACCACGAAATAGGTACTCATCCATTAACGAAGTCTGGCAGTGAAGGTCTTCTTCTATGTGGCTCCATCTTCAATCTTCATCCCGTTGCGGAGCAGAGGCAGCGAGGTCATCTGATGTGGAGGCTCCTCTTTTAAATGCGATCGTCCGCCGCACACTGAAGATTGAATGCAAAGTACCCGTTTTATATTGGTGTACATTGCATTCCTATTGGCTGAACATTTAAAAAATCGGCCAATAGGATGAGAGCTGCTTAAATCCTATTGGCTGATGTGCACAGTCTTTTTATATTTATACTTTTTGAGAAAACAGCTCTTACTGAGCATGTGCAAGAATTCACAAACTATATGTATATGCATGTGTGATTGGCTGATGGCTGTAACATGATACAGAGTCAGTGGAAATAGACAACTGAAATTTGTCAGAAGAAAAATCTGCTACTTATTTGAAGTTCAGACTAAGTTGTATTGCATTGCCTTTTTATGATGCGTTTGTTGATTATGCAAATCTACTGTATTTACTGGTCCTTTAAGAATGTAGAAGTGTGCAAACTTCCAGTTTCTCAAGTCTGACCAATTCATATTAAGAGTTTATGTTTTTTAGAGAATTGAGGAGTTGGAATTGTAGAGTGTGAACTTTACAAAATATATATTAAAAGTCCAGATTTTGAGCTTTTTTTGCTATGGCGGAATAATGCAGCTTACAATTGTGCACAACATTGTTCTTTGAAATAAGCTGTAGTGTTGAGTGACCATTGCACATTTTCAGATAAAAATTATACAACTTCCCAGCGACTAAAGTAAATGTCATGAACTATTGCTCTCATTTGATGAAAGACAAAAATTGTGTTTGAACTGAAGTCTGTGTACATGGAATTAAATAAGACTGTGGGGTCAATTTTTTTAAAGACCGGGTTGATATGATTCACTCTAGCGAATCAAGTCCGCCTGGCATTGCGAAATGTCGACAGCATACGCTGTCGGCATTTAACATTGCCCAAGCATTTCACAAGAAAGGTTTGTGCAATGCCGCCCCCTGCACATTCGCGCCCAATCGGCCACTAGCAGGGGGTGTCAATCATCTCGATCGGATCGAGATTATTGTTGTTGTACGCCACTATGGAGCAGCGCTGTTTTTTAACTTAGGTTTCAGGCGGAGCAAGCAGCATCAGCTGCTGGGTAAATCTCCCCCCGTGTCTCATGTAAAGGAATTAAAATGCAGACTTTTTTTAGCCAAATGTTCTGAGGAAAATTGAGCAGAAATAATTCTAACAATTAGTATAAAAATAATTGTAGTTCTGAGATACTTTTTACAAGATGGATTTCTATAACGGCCCACTCCTAAAGTTAATGTTTTAAGGGACATTGTATTCAAACGATTTCTATAATTAAATATGAAAAGCAGCATTTTAATATGTTGATTGTTATTTGGGAAAATGAAACCAGTACCAGTTATGCACTTCATGCTAATGATTGTTATTTGGGAAAATGAAACCAGTACCAGTTATGCACTTCATGCTAATGATTGTTATTTGGGAAAATGAAACCAGTACCAGTTATGCACTTCATGCTAATGATTGTTGATCGGTACTTCGTACTAATGTTCTTTGTATAACGCTTATGTTTAAAAGCAGCACTTTTCTGTTAATTGTTCCGTATACAAAATTCCTCTAAGTTGTTTCACCAATATCTTAAAGTACTAGACACGTTTTTAATATTTAAAGAGATATGAAACCCAACAGAGGTTTCAGACAGAGCATACTATTTCATTTTTTTTTTTTTCAATTTACTTCTATTATCAAATTTGTTTCGTTCCCATATTATGTGTTGAAGAGATACCTAGATGGGCATCTGGATCACTGTATGGCAGGAAATAGTGCTGCCATTTAGTGCTCTTGCAAAACTCTTGCCATATATTGCTCCATAACTAGGCCGGCTCCTATGCATACATCCTTGTTTTTCAACAAAAGATACCAAGAGACAAAGAAAAAATGATAACAGAAGGAAAATAGAAAGTTGTTTAAAATCTCATGCTCAGGGGTAAATTTATCATGGTGCAGACAGACATGATCCGCTTTAGCGAATCATGTCCGCCACACATCGATAAATGCAGACAGCATACACTGTCGGCATTTATCATTGCACCAGCAGTTCTTGTGAACTGCTGGTGCAATACCGCCCCCTGCAGATTTGCGGTCAATCGGCCGCTAGCAGGGTGTGTCAATCATCCTGATCGTATTTGATCAGGCTGATTGCTGTCTGCCACCTCAGAGGTGGCGGACGATTTAAGGAGCAGTGGTCTTAGGACCGCTTCTTCTTAACTTCCGCTTCAGGAGGAACTGAAGCGGAGTGGGCCAGAAGCAGCGTCCGCTGCTTAATAAATTGACCACTCTATCTGAATCATGAAAGAAAAATTTGGGTTTCGTATCCCTTTAATTAGAGTGATTGCAAAAATAATTAAGCCGTAATCCAATAATTCACTTCCTTTATTTGATTTAAGGGCCATAATACCCAAATGTTTAAACACTTGAAAGTGATGCAGCATAGCTGTAAAAAGCGGATTAGAAAATATCACCTGAACATCTCTATGTAAAAAAGAAATATATTTTATCTCAAAAGTTCCTCAGTAGCCACATCCCATGAGCCTCGTGAACTCTCATATTATTTCACCAATCAGGTAAAGGAAGCTTACTATGAAATCTCATGAGAGTTAAGTCAAATCTCATGAGATCACAGTAAAAGAGTTCATGATCTCAGCACTGCTGATGCTGATTGGCTGCAGTTCATTTCTTCATTTTTTTTATTTTTTTACCTGCAGCTGGGAGCAGCTGAGCATAACTTTTTACACAGAACTTACTCTGCTGAGCTGAGGAGATTGTGAGGTAAAATATCTTCCTTTTTTACATAGAGATGCTCAGGTGATATTTTCCTGTCAGCTTTTTACAGTTATACTGCATTAGTTTCAAGTGATTTAGCATATGAGTATTATGTCCCTTTAACATTATGATCATTTCAACCACAAAGGGAAGTTTTCTTTAGGACATTACATGAAAGACATTGTACTTACAAGTAGTTATATTAATCAAAGGAGAAGCCATGCTGCAAGCACTATCTAAAATGGCTGCCTTTCCAACCCTAGATTTTGTCTATAAGAGCAGGATGAAATTCCATGACAAAATAAAAATTTGCACCTACATAATTTTGTTTATTAGCCTGTAGATATATTTTTCTTTCTGCATGGAGAATGAAAAGTCAAGGTCATTCCATAGGGTTATGGTAAAACATTTTCTAGCAAGGAAGGCGCCCCGCCGATCCTCTGGCATCCGCCCCAAGTGAACCTTGGGGAATGAGGTTTACGATGGGAGCTTCAGTCCCCTTGAACCCATCAGACGGAGGCAAAAAAGATAGTGAAGACGGGGAAATTACAGTGCATGCTATATTTGTTTGATGCAGTGACTCAATGACTCTGAGGGGATTTATGATCTTACATCAGGCTTTACCCATAGCCGCTGGTTAATATCCGTTTTACACGGGTAATCCTAGGATTACCCAATATCTGACTTTGCCCGCAACATATATAAAATGTTTGT
The DNA here is from genome assembly GCF_027579735.1 of Bombina bombina. Taxonomy (NCBI): domain Eukaryota; kingdom Metazoa; phylum Chordata; class Amphibia; order Anura; family Bombinatoridae; genus Bombina; species Bombina bombina. The sequence goes on along the minus strand of NC_069501.1, from coordinate 515,253,624 downwards.
TTATGTATAGTGAAACAACGTTGCAATTTATTTTCATTGTTTATTTTGCCCCCTTTTCATGTGTTTAGCTCTGAAAATTGTGCAGTTTCTAATACTCAGAGCTTGAAATTCCCCTTTTTTTCTGACGTTTCAAGGCTAACTATGCTTTATATCCTTCCCTAATTGGATTAACCTGATAACCACTGCAAATAAATACATTTTATACTAACCTTATGACAGTGACTAGTCTTGCCGTCTGCTGACTAAAGCCCAGAATGGTTTCTCCAACAAGGCAACTGATGGGTGGAGTTTGGCTATTGAAAAATAAGGGCAGTAAAAAGGATGTTAATTTGTTTTTAAAATGTTAAGACTTGTCTGATATGTTATAACAGAAATGTTTGTAATTACAAAGTGTTTACTGTCCCTCAAGGATTATGTAAGATGGCAGCATTCAATGGGGTCGATTTATTAAATGTCGGGCGGACATGATTCGCTGTAGCGGATCATGTCCGGCCGACATTGCTAACTGCAGACAGCGTTTAACATTGCACAAACATTTCTGGTGAAATGCTTGTGCAATACCGCCCCCCTGCATATTCGCATCCGATTGGAATGATTGCTGTCCGCCGGCTCAGAGGTGGCAGATGAGTTAAAAATCAGCAGTCTTAAGACTGTTACTTCTTAACTTTTGTTTCCGGCGGAAACTGCTGCATTCACAGAATAATAAATCTACCCCGATGTATCAGTCACCAATCTGAAGCAGAAAAAAGGAGAAAAAGCCTACAATAGTGTAAAATCAACAATGTTTAATTGATCCTACTCTTCTATTCACAAACAGATTAAAATCATGAGCACGATCAAACAAAAGTACTGTGGGAGTCCGGAGCTTGTTTGGATCACTCAGAGATTGTCCGTGTTGGCGTGTGACGCAGAGGCATAACTAGAAACCACAGGGCCCAGGTGCAAGAATCTAATAATGGTGTTCATGATTTTACACTATCATGGGGCTTTGTCTCCCTTTTTGCGCTTTAGATTGGTGACTGATTGTTGTTTCTGGCTGTGGAACAAGGAGCGTTTCTTTGGATAAAACAGCATTGGGACGCCCCTGCTCTATAAACAGCTCTAAGACACAGCTTGTTACTTTGTACAATCATTTGGATGATCACCACACCTGCATTTATTAATACAAGCAAGACTGTTTCATCATTTTGGACATTAGACTATTGCGCTCTCTTTCTGGTGATTGTTTTTACCATTCAATGTATATCTGAGATTTGGCTGGCACAAGGTTTGGCCGGTAAGTTTTACAATCAGTGTTGCATTGTTGCAAATAAATTTTTAATGCACTGTGTGTGGACACTCACATATTCACTTAGTCACAGCAAGCATTTAAAGGGACAGTGCACAGCACTGTAAAATTGGTTTCCCCTTTATCTGTTTACAATGACTTACTATACCAGTTGCAATTACAAATGTATGGGAAATTGATCATTTACATATATTTTTGTATATGAAATAGCTGTCTCTGTTAATTGAACCCAGAAACCAATGAAATGAGCTGAGTATGCAGGGAGAGCAGACCTAATTAGCATATCTCTTTATATTTAAACAAAAATCCTCCTTATCGTATCTTTCATTGTATACACAGTAAGACCAATACTTATGGTATAATGATAAAAAAAATTCTAGCATGAAGAAAAATTATAGTTCAGATTTCACAGGGGCTGAGCTCACAGAGTTCTTTATGAAAATGAGTGGAACCTGATAGTCCCAAAGAGATGAGAGATGTCTCCCATAGAATGTAATAAATCTGTCAGAGACAGAGATTTTTACAGTGGAGACTGACGTTAACAGGGGAGCACCCAACACTTATATAAAGGCCACAATGTTAAAAGGATTGTCAAACCAAAAAAGGATTCTGTCACTATATAAATCCCTGGTAATACCTCACCTTGAGTATGGAGTGAAGTTCTGGGGACTAATCACAAAAAAAGATATTGCAGAACTAGAAAAAGTTCAGAGAAGGGCCACAAAGCTAATAAGGGGAATGGAGAATTTAAGCTATGAGGAGAGGTTAGCCAAACTGGGTCTCTAGAAAAAAGGTACTTGAGAGGTGACATGATTACTTTATATAAATATATTCAAGGCCCATATCCATAGATGGCAGAAGCTCTGTTTATTCCAAGAAAATAGTTTGTGACAAGAGGTCACAATTTAAAGGGACACTAAACACAAATTTTTTATTTCATGATTCAGATAGAGCATGCAATTTTAAGCAACTTTCTTATTTACTCCTATTATCAATTTTTCTTCGTTCGCTTGCTATCTTTATTTAAAAAGCAGGAATGTGATGCATAGGAGCCGGCCCATTGTTGGTTGAGAACCTGGGTTATGCTTGCTTATTGGTGGGAAAATGCAAGCGCTATACATGGTGCTGAACCTAAAATGGGCTGGCTGCAAAGATTTACATTCCTGCTTTTAAAATAAAGATAGAAAAAGAACAAATAAAAATTGATAATAGGAGTAAATTAGAAAGTAGATTAAAATGTCATGCTCTATCTGAATTATGAAAGAAAAAATTTGGGTTCAGTGTCCCTTTAAGGTGGAAAGGAGATTTAATCTCCAGCAACTGAAACTTTTTTTCACTGTAAGAGCAATACAATTGTGGAACTCATTACCAAAGGAGGTAGTGAATGCCAATAACCTAGATACATTTAAAAATTGTTTGGATACATTTCTGGCTAGGAACAAAATTCATGGATACGATTGCTTGCATTAAATGGGTCAGCTTTTATGGGGATTAATAAATAGTAATACATTTATCGTAATTTGTTAATACAAACTAAAGTCTTTCCAAACCCACCGTGGGACTCATTATGTGAGTCCTTTTAATGGTGGTCTACCTGGGTAGGAGCTGGGATGCAGATGCGCAAGTACTACTTGTGACGTCACTCTCAGTCCTATGGCGGCCGCAATAGATAAAAAAAACGTATCATTGCAGGATCAGGACATCATGGTGCACATGCGTTAATAGAACTTTTATTGACGATTAGAATATTCCTGAGGAAGTAAACTGATTGGATGAATAGATTTCAGTTTGAACAGCCCTTTTCTATGGGTGGTCTTACGTAACGTCAGAAAGAAAATAAAATGAATCATTTTAAAAGAGCTTCATTTTCAGAAACAAGTAAGGTGGTTTTATTACTATTACTTAGGTAAATGAATATATATATAATTTGTTTATACAATATTTCTTATCGTTTAATAATCCTTTAACTTTTGGCATGTTCTTTTCTTTTCAGGAAAAAGATTTTGTGTACGGGATAGTAACATCCCAGAGAAGACAATAGCTTTTTCATTTTAAAAAAGGGCGTTTTTTTTCAAGCTTTGCACTATGTAAAATATTTTTTTTTAGAATTGATGGATTTTTTAATATTGTATTTGTATAGCCACTATGAGTTTTCACTGGATTTAGATCTAATATTGCAACCGCACCGCACCGCAACAAGCATGTTCTATATTAAAGGGCCATAATACCCAAATGTTTAAACACTTGAAAGTGATGCAGCATAGCTGTAAAAAGCTGACTAGAAAATATCACCTGAACATCTCTATGTAAAAAAGAAAAATATTTTACCTCAAAAGTTTCTCAGTAGCCACATCCCGTTGTAAAGGACTTCTAAGCAACAAATCAGTATGCCTGTCCCGGGACAGTGGAAGGAGCAAGCATTTGTGCACACTCATATTTCCCTATTCAGTGTAAGGAAGTTCAGAATGAAATCTCATGAGAGTTAAGTCAAATATCATGAGATCACAGTAAAAGAGTTCATGACCTCAGCACTGTTGATGCTGATTGGCTGCTGTTCATTTCTTCTTCTTTTTTTTTACCTGCAGCTAAGCAGCAGCTGAAGTATAACATTTTACACAGAACTTACTCTGGTGAGCTGAGGAAATGTGAGGTAAAATATCTTCCAATATTACATAGAGATGCTCAGGTGATATTTTCCTGTCACCCTAATTTTTTAAAAATTTTTTTTGCTTGAATGCTAACTGCATTCAAAGAAAAACATTTGCGTGGTCGGATTAGCATGCGTATTACAAGTTGAAAGTAAAAAGCTAGGGCGAGTGACAGACACAGGCTTGCTAACTTCAGGACTTTGTGGAAAGGAGTTAGTGCAGTCACGATATCTTGACTTTTATGTGACACGCTACAAAAAACCTTCACCTAGATTACGAGTTTTGCGTTAGAGACTATGCGGTGCTAACGAGCAGTTTATGCTCACCACTCACTTACAGACAGTGCTGGTATTACGGGTTTTTACATACCCGGCATTAACAGACAAAAAGTGAGCGTTGAGCAAAATTTTGCTTCACATCTCACTCCAATACCAGCGCTGCTTAAGTTAGCGGTGAGCTGGTTGTGCGTGCTCGTGCACGATTTCCCCATAGGAATCAACGGGGAGAGCCGGCTGAAAAACAGTCTAACACCTGCAAAAAAGCAGCGTTTAGCTTCTAATGCAGCCCCATTGATTCCTATGGGGAAATAAAATTTATGTTTACACCTAGCACCCTAACATGAACCCCGAGTCTAAACACCCCTAATCTTACACTTATTAACCCCTAATCTGCTGCCCCCGACATCGCCGACACCTACATTATAATTATTAACCCCTAATCTGCCGCTCCGGACACCGCCGCCACCTACATTATATGTATTAACCCCTAATCTGCCGCTCCGGACATCGCCGCCACCTACATTATACTTATTAACCCCTAATCTGCTGCCCCCAACATCGCCAACACCTACATTATAATTATTAACCCCTAATCTGCCGCTCCGAGACACCGCCGCCACCTACATTATACTTATTAACCCCTAATCTGCTGCCCCCAACATCGCCGACACCTACATTATATTTATTAACCCCTAATCTGCCGCCCCCAACGTCGCCGCTACTATTCTAAATTTATTAACCCCTAAACCTAAGTATAACCCTAACCCTAACCCCCCCTAACTTAAATATAATTTAAATAAATCTAAATAAAATTCATATCATTAACTAAATTATTCCTATTTAAAACTAAATACTTACCTATAAAATAAACCCTAAGCTAGCTACAATATAACTAATAGTTACATTGTATCTAGCTTAGGTTTTATTTTTATTTTACAGGCAAGTTTGTATTTATTTTAACTAGGTAGAATAGTTAGTAAATAGGTATTAACTATTTAATAAACTACCTAGCTAAAATAAAGACAAATTGACCTGTAAAATAAAACCTAACCTAAATTACACTAACGCCTAACACTACACTATAATTCAATTAATTCCCTAAATTAAATACCATTAAATACAATTAAATACACCCTGTTCCAAATTATTATGCCAATGAAATTTTTCTCATTTACCTAAATAATTGATGTAAACAACAGTCAGCATAATTCTCATGTTATCAACTATTAAGAGTACAATTCAAATTTTATTGAACAAACCTCCTAATGATAATAGTATTTTTTTTTTTCAAAATAAAAAACTTACAATGCACTGTTCCAAATTATTACGCACAGTAAGTTTCAAAACACTTTATAGGTTGTAAAGAACTGAAAATTGTCATTTGTTGTGTTTGCAGCATATTTACTGAAATCAAAAGCTATTTCAATCAAACTTTGAACATAACTTTTTAAACATTTTAACAGGTCACGTTAAGTTTTAACATAGGACCCCTTATTTGATAGCAGCTTCACAAGTCTTGCATCCATTTAACTTGTGAGTTTTTGGACAGTTTCTGCTTGAATTTGTTTGCAAGATGTCAGAATAGCCTCCCAGAGCTGCTGTTTGGATGTAAACTGCCTCCCACCCTCATAGATCTTTTGCTTGAGGATGCTCCAAAGGTTCTCAATAGGATTGAGGTCAGGGGAGGATGGAGGCCACACCGTGACTTTCTCTCCTTTTATCCCCATAGAAGTCATTCTTTGCAGCATGAGATGGTGCATTGTCATGCATGAAGATGATTTTATTACGGAAAGCATAGTTCTTACCTCTGTACCAGGGAAGGAAGTGGTCAGTCAGGAACTCAACAAACTTTGCAGAGGTCATCTTTACACCTTCAGGGGCCCTAAAGGGGCCGACCAGCTCTCTTCCCATGATTCCGGCCCAAAACATGACTCCACCACCGCCTTGCTGATGTCGCAGCCTTGTTGGAACAGGGTGGCCATCCACCAATCATCCACTACTCCATCCATCTGGACCATCCAGGGTTGCACGGCACTCATCAGTGAACAGGACTGTTTGAAAATTAGTCTTCATGTATTTTTCTGCCCAATGCAGCTGTTTCTGCTTGTGAGCATTGGTTAGTGGTGGCCGAATGGAAGGTTTATGCACAGTTGCAAGACTCTGGAGGACTCTACACCTTGATGTCCGTGGGACTCCAGAGGCACCAGCAGCTTCAAATATCTGTTTGCTGCTATGTAATGGTATTTTAGCAGCTGCTCTCTTGATCCGATGCATGGATCTGGCAGAAATCTTCCTCAATATGCCTTTATCTGCACAAACCCGTCTGTGCTCTGAATCAGCCACAAATCTCTTAATAGTGCGATGATCATGCTTAATTTTTAGTGAAATATCTAATGTTTTCATACCTCGTCCAAGGAATTGAACTATTTCACTCTTTTCGGCAGCAGAGAGATCCTTTTTCTTCCCCATATTGCTTGAAAATGGTGCTCTGCTTAATAATATGGAACACCCTCCTTTAGTAGTTTTTCCTTTAATTGGGCTCACCTGGCAATCTAATTATCACAGGTGTCCGAGATTGTTTTCAGTGATCAAAAGAGCCCTAAGACACAATGCCATCCATGAGTTAAACTGAAAAAAAAAATATATTTAATCTTTGTGACACTGAAATAGAATTTGCATAATAATTTGGAACAGAGTGTAAAAGTACAACCCCCCCACACTAAATTACAGAAAATAATAAACAAATTACAAGATTTTTAAACTAATTACACCTAATCTAATCCCCCTAACAAAATAAAAAAGCCCCCCCAAAATAAAAAAAAGCCCTACCCTACACTAAATTACAAATAGCCCTTAAAAGGGCCTTTTGCGGGGCATTGCCCCAAAGTAATCAGCTCTTTTACCTGTAAAAAAATTACAAATCCCCCCCCAACATTAAAACCCACCACCCACACAACCAACCCTACTCTAAAACCCACCCAATACCCCCTTAAAAAAACCTAACACTAACCCCTTGAAGATCACCTTACCGGGAGAAGTCTTCAACCAACCGGGCCGAAGTCCTCAACGAAGCCGGGAGAAGTCTTCATCCAAGTCGGGCGAAGTGGTCCTCCAGACGGGCAGAAGTCTTCATCCAGACGGGATCTCCTATCTTCATCCATCTGGCACGGAGCGGGTCCATCTTCAAGACATTCGACACGGAGCATCCTCTTCATCTGACGGCTAACACTGAATGAAGGTTCCTTTAAATGACATCATCCAAGATGGCATCCCTTCAATTCCGATTGGCTGATAGAATTCTATCAGCCAATCGGAATTAAGGTAGAAAAAATCCTATTGGCTGATGCAATCAGCCAATAGGATTGAAGTTCAATCCTATTGGCTGATCCAATCAGCCAATAGGATTGAGCTGGCATTCTATTGGCTGATTGGAACATTTTTAGAGATGACGATGTCTATTGGTTCTATTCTGATTTGACAACTTCCTGTTTTACCGCAACTGTGTACTTAAAGGTACACTGAACCCAAATTTTTTCTTTCGTGATTCAAAGCATGCAAATTTAAGCAACTTTCTAATTTACTCCTATTATCAATTTTTCTTCGTTCTCTTGCTATCTTTATTTGAAAAAGAAGGCATCTAAGCTTTTTTCTGTTCAGAACTCTTGACAGCACTTTTTTATTGGTGGATGAATTTATCCACCAATCAGCAAGAACAACCCAGGTTGTTCAAGAAAAATGGGCCGGCATCCAAACTTGCATTCTTGCATTTCAAATAAAGATACCAAGAGAATGAAGAAAATTTGATAATAGGAGTAAATTAGAAAGTTGCTTAAAATATCATGCTCTATCTGAATCACGAAAGAAAAATTTTGGGTTCAGTGTCCCTTTAATGAGGCTAATGAAGCATGTTTGCATCTGTCTTTTTACATTTAAGGAAAAGACCCTTGAACAGTCGAGAAACGCGTTGCATCCAGAGACATTAAAGTTTTTCTTTTAATAATTTGGGAAGTTCTTTATACACGAACCATTACCAGTGTGTATACATTGCATCCAGACCGGCTTAAAGCCCAGCAGCCTGGGATTGGCGGCAATACCTGCATTTGAATACCTGAAGTGGGATATTCATTCCTGGCTTCAGCTAAGGGACTAGCTGACAGTTTACTAGCCTGCGTTCCAGCACAGGACACAGTACGGTGCAACTACATCTGGTGAGCATTTACTCTCATTTACTTTTAACCATCTGTAATACATTATGAGGTGCCCTCTTCTTCTTTCAACAGTTTTTTAGTTAATTCCTCACACCGGGATCACAAGTGGAGCAGCCTCTTCAATTCGCCAATAAAGAGTAAAGAGCACAGTGTTATCCATAGATCACTCAGATCATTCATATCGGTGAAACACTGTTTGGCGTTTGGGTCACATTTATGATTTTGGACTTCTAATACCTCATAAGTACATTTAAAAATTATTATTTTTTTGTCCAAAATTTTATTGTTCTAAATTTTAGTTTTATATTGTGTTTTTATTATCATTCAACATATACTATTTACTAGTTAATTTTATCTTATGCCATCACGCTTTAAATTGTAATACCATTATTTGATTTTAATGCATATATTTGAATTATGAATTTCTTTGTATATTCATCATATAGAATACTTAGATAATCACAAGATGCGCCCGCAATAGGAATCCTTCTTAGGTTTCCTTTTATTCGTTTTTTTCATATATGAAAAAACATAAATTATGCTTACCTGATCATTTTCTTTTCTTCCGATGGAAAGAGTCCACAGCTGCATTAATTACTTTAGGGAAATAAGAACCTGGACTCCAGGAGGAGGCAAAGACACCCCAGCCAAAGGCTTAAATACTCCTCCCACTTCCCTCATTCCCCAGTCATGCCGAGGAACAAGGAACAGTAGAAGAAATATCAGGGTGAAAAGGTGTCAGAAGAATAAAAAACAAAGACGCCCCACATAAAAAAGATGGGTGGGGATCTGTGGACTCTTTCCCTCAGCAGAAAAGAAAATTATCAGGTAAGCATAATTCATGTTTTTCTTCCTAAATTGAAAGAGTCCACAGCTGCATTGATTACTTTTTGGGAAAACAATACCCAAGCTATAGAGGACACTGAATGTCAAAACAGAAGGGTACAATAGGCGGCCCATTCTGAGGGCACCAGGCCTGAAAACCACTACCCAACAAAAAAAGCCTGCTTCGTCCGAAGCCGAGAAAACAGGAAGGGAAAAGGCCCCAAGGACACTGACCAGCAGATAGCCCAGAAACCTAGCTAGAGACCGTAACCTCAGACTCAACTGAGCCAACAGTCCTCCGGAAGACACTGTCGCCCAACAGTAGGTCCCCCACCAAACCCTTCACTAGTGAAGGGAACCCCAGCGGAAACTCCCAAAGGAATAAGGCAAGGAAGAACCAAATGGAAACCGAAAGGTTACCACAAACGCCATAAAAGGAAAAAACCCAAATCAAACAAAACTCGCAAGACCTAAATGGGTCCTGACAATAAGAGGAGGCAACGCCCAATCAAAATAGAAACCATAAGGTTTAGAACCAGGTAGCAGAACAGAGAGAAGGTTCTCCCAACATCCTGCAAAGGATTGGAACAGCTAGCTAGCACACGATCAAGGCGCAAACAGATGCAGCTGGTTTCAAAGAGCAACCCTTCACTTGCCAGGCAGCTGCTTCCGGGTGGTAAATCGCCATAGAACAAGCCACTGAGCTGTTGTTCGTTCCTGGTAGAGCGCTTCTCTCTTTGTATGCAAATTATTATGACCCTGGGGAAGTCTCCCTATGGGTGATGGGGGAAACCAGACGTGGACTCCTTGCCCAGTGTGCTTAGAGGAATGTGGCTGCACCTCACTGACGAGGCCCATAGAAGGCCGAAACGATCGTCTGGGGTTGTCATGTTCCTTGTTCAGAGGAGAATTGCCTGGTATTTCGGGGCTGGACTGACCTTACTTGGCGGGATCAGACTGATATACTTCAGGAAAGTTTTCTTCTGTGAAAAGCACACTGGTCTAAAAGAGGCTGCTTCCGGGTGGTAAATCGCCATAGAACAAGCCACTGAGCTGTTGTTCGTTCCTGGTAGAGCGCTTCTCTCTTTGTAAGCAAGTCAACCAGTGTCTAGGAACAACTGAAAACAGAGACCAAACATCCTCCGAACTCAGAACACTGAAGTATTCAGGCAAAAGTACATGTAGCAGACCCAGACCAAGGTAAACACCTGAGTCAAGAACACAAAGCCATCCTCTGGATGACACAGAAGAAATACTTGCTAGAAGCGGCTACCAAAATGTAGAGTGCTAAACCTCCACTACAAAAGGCACACTCTAGTCAACCGAAAACCCCAGACCTTCACATAGGTCTCGAAAATAAAAGGAGAGCCCAGAACCTCAATGAGGACCAATGCACCCCCCAATATCCGAGAAGAACAACGGATTTTAGGACCTACCTCCAGCCGTGTCAGCCCAAGCATCGGCAGGTCTGAAACCAGGGGACCAGAAAAACCCCAGCTCAAAAAACTAGTGGAAAAATGGCACAGCCATTACAACAGTGCTCGGATGCCAACCCGAAACACTGCATGGAGACCGTCGACAAGGCCATAGACCTAGAGATTTAGCTAAAGGCCCAACATAGACTCAAGGCGGAGCCGGCAACTCTCCAGATGGACAGAACAACCCAGAGAGCGTACCTCTCTCCAAAATAGGATAACCCATCTGTCCCAACCTACTGAAGACAGGAGAAGCCCTAAGATAGGGACCACACTTCCGAAAGGATATAAGCCCCCCCAAGACAAAGGGGGCCGGCAAAAGGGCCGGAGGACAGAGCACCTGCCCCCAGGACACAGCCATAAGCTGAACCGAGAGAACAAATCTCCAACGCCCTGACCTGGAAGGAATCCCCTGAGGATTTGAACTTGCTAGCACACAGACAAGGTGCCATAGCTGCAGTGGTTCCACAGCGAACCCTCTGCTTGCAGAGCAGCGAAGCCATCACACTATTTCAGCAAGCTGACCAAGGGAAACTGACCAATAGGCGAAAGGCAAGCCCAAGGAGCATTGGCACCCAGAAAAACCTGGCCAACTTAACCAGTTCAACTAGCCCAACCAAAGGACCCAGCCCAAGTTTCCTGGAACTGGGGAACCTCAGACCAGCTCTAGATCCTAACAGTCCGGTACAAACCGCAACGGGATCCACAAAGGAAACGCTGAGTGAGAACCTCAGCCACCGGAATAACCAGAGCGAGGAGAGGTCTGAGCCCCCAAACAAACCAGAACCCGGAAACTGAAATCCCCTGTCCGATATAAAAACCAGACCCCCGGGAGATAACTATACAATGTCCAAAGTAAAATGGACAACGAGAAAAACTAGCAAGTCCCTACCAAAAGATGAGACCACCCCTTGCCTGAGTCCAACGCTCCAAGGAGCTAAGGAAGAAAACCGAAACAAGGACACAAGAGCCCTAGGTGGAAACAGCCACAAGACGACCAAAAACAAGGGGATACGTTGAGGACAAAGTCACTCGAGTAAAGGCTAATCTCCACCTCATCCCTATAAAATCAGAGGAGAAGATGAAAGAAGGATGCGGAGCATCCCCCAGCTCTGGGGAAGAAACCCTAATAGAGCTCAAGGAGACACACTGCCCATGTCCTTACAAAGGAACCAACTCCCGAATGGAACCAGGTCCCCCTAAGGAACAGACCAAGTCTGAAAGGTCTCAAGTAGAGAACCACAGCAGGAACAAGTCCAAGGACAATTCCAGAGCCTTAGAAGGCCACACCACCCAAAACGGCGGGAAGGAGGCACTAAGCCCCCAATCCTCCTAAGAGAGGAAAGAAACTTTAGGCCCCGAGGAAATCTGAGCAAGAAGAGTGACGCAGTGGAACTCCACTGACCCGGACAACCAGATTGAAGGCTGAATAAGGACTGACACATTCCTCCCTGCGGTATGGGTCCTTTAAGAGTGCTTAGCTGAACAAGACAAGAAAACACACAAATAATAATGTGAGCACTCAGCGCCCCACTGGACCAGCCAGGTGCCTAAATCCTCCATCAGAGGGGAAGGTAAAACAGACAAACATAGGACTAACGTGTCCCTTAACAAACGTCCGAAGCAGCAACCAGAGAGAATCGATCCCAGAAGTTCCGGAAGGAAACACATATACAAATTAAAAGACACATATACAAATTAAAAGACATCCTAACCGGATAAAAGAAAATATAAGGCAACCCATAGGTTAGCGCCCAAAAAGAAAACAGGCATACCCGCAGGACCAGCCAAACGGAACCCTGCTCTTCCATAAAAAAACTGGGAAAGATCTCAATAAGCAGACAATTTGGAAATTACGTCATCCCCTCATGTCTAATAAGGTGAGCCATTCCAAGTAGAATACTGCAGATTCCTGTATCCTTTAAGGATAGGATCCTCTAATAACTCAAAAACGTGTCTGAGTAAAACGCGGAGATGCGCTATTCTGGAACGAAAGGCACAACACTCAGAGACAGCTACACCCGCAAGGGAACTGTATAGGCCCACCCAAGGTCGGGAGACCCGGTACTATAGGGCACAAGCACAAACGCAAATAAACGTCTGGACTTTGCAGACGCATATTCGTCAAAAATATGTGAAAGCGAAAATGAACTGCAACCTCCGGGGGGAACAAGCCGCCCTGTAAGGAGGTATAAACATAATCTGGGTTACCCGCATGTGTAGTAGTAGGGAGCGGTAGGGAACCCACCTCTCGGAGGGCAGAACCCCCAGATGCGAATGGCTCAGCAGACCCCTGGTTCCTTATGGGAAACAAATAAGTTACAGTGCATTCTGATGAAGTAAAATGAAACAATCTTACCGGAATCTATGCCATGGAACAGGAACACGGCCCTTCAAGTGTGACGAATAGTAGCAGCGCCTCTGCCATGGACTTGAGAGAAGAAAGTAGGCAGCAAAGCGAACTTCAACTACGCTGATTTCTTGTGGAGCTGTTAATATGAGTCGGGATGGTTTCGCAGAAAGACTCTCCCTGCATCTCTGTACTGTAACTTTCATCCAGGCCCTCACTGAGAGACTGATAGGATTACTTAAAGCTCCCGTCCCATGTCGAAGAGGACTACCCTCCATAAGAGACAAAACAAACTTCTGACACTTCTCTGCCAACCTCCTGGGACGAAAGGCAAAGAATGACTGGGGGATGAGGGAAGTGAGAGGAGTATTTAAGCCTTTGGCTGGGGTGTCTTTGCCTCCTCCTGGTGGCCAGGTTCTTATTTCCCAAAAGTAATGAATGCAGCTGTGGACTCTTTCCATTTAGGCAGAAAAAAACGGCTGCTGTAAAAGTAATCATTTAAAGCAATTGTATTCTTTAAAACTAAATAATAACTGTAGTGAGTTTTTCCTCAGTAAAAATATATATTAAAATGGCACTGTATTAAATTTTAAATTAATAAGTAATGCATTTTCATAATATATAATATATATTGTAGAAACTTATCCCATAGTTTACTATTAGGAATCTTCACAAGTGTAACTGCAGGTTATCAACATTTATGTAACATTGCCATCTGTATTTTATTACCTAACAGTAAATATTACTCCACTTCGCTCAGTGGTTTAATAAGAGAATATGTAATATATATATATATATATATATATATATATATATATATATATATATATATATATATATATATATATATATATATATATATATGGAAAATTAATTTATATGGAAGAAAATGAGGTGATTAAGGACTATGCGTTGCATGATATAGTACCAAACTTATTATTTACACTTAGCCCTAGATTGATGGTAATAATTGCATTAGTATCTGTTTGCACAATTATTAGCCAATTGCTTGCTATTGCTGATTAGATTATCTTATCTGAGTTTATATTTGTAACAGTTTGAAAAATTGTGTTGAATTTTTTTTATCCGATTAATTGAAAAAATAATCAGCCAATTAATCGATTATGAAAATAATTGTTAGTTGCAGCTATACATATATATATATATATATATATATATATATATATATATATATTCAGATAGATATAGAAATATCTATTTAAAAATAATTCTTTCCTATGTGAAGAACATAGGAATTTCAAGTATTTCTATTATAAACACATTTAAAATGAATAAAAATTATATTGCATGGGGGGCGTGTCCGAACAGCGTACCGGAATGGACGCACTTTCTTTGAGCTCTGCATAGGATCCTCTCTAATCCGCTGATTACAGAGATATAACAGCAAAATTAACTAACCTACTCTTCAAATAATAGCTCGGCAGCAGTTGGTGGCTATTTTTATTCTTGCTCTTACATGCTGTTTTTATGACTTCAGGGCTACAATTCGGCAACATAAGAGCTAAGGCGGCGGCCTAAACATAGGTGGCGCCCCCCCCCCGGATACACCGGGTTACCAGTGCTGGCAGAAGATACCTGCCTTACTGAATTAATCTTTCTAAACAGGTCCTAACCTCCCTACAGACCTCGCAACAGCTATCAGTCGAAAGATCTACACCGCTATTAGCAATGGCGAGAATAATCACAACCACGTGGAGCGACGACATATCAGACAAGTTAGAGCGCCATCTTGCCAAGATTGAGGCTTTGTTCCAGCCTCTAATCAATAGAACGCCATCAGAACGAGAGCTCCTCTTATATATGGACAGTGTCATACTTGCAAAAACTAAAAATGCGTACACGCAGCACTGACAGGAAGATGCAGCAAGCCTCCCCTCACAATTCGACATGACCAAATGCACCAGTAAGTCGACATCGCTGCTAGCAACAACAATTTCTAACAGCTTACCCAACCTTATCAACAACTCTGAGGCATACACTAGCAAACAGACAGTCAACGGCACCCCTGGACCGACTTTGGTGATCAGCCCTGACAGGATATTGAAACCGCCTTTGACTGCAGATTGAGAGAGGGCATACAGTCTCCTAAAGATGGCGATACAGCTCATCCGCATTTGCAGTAGCCTCTGAAGGGAAACTAGAAATGGCCTTGCTTCTCTTACAGTGTCCCTCCTTCATCCTTAGATCCATGGCAGTAAGACATTCTGAATTGCAGAGACTAATTAGTGTTTGGAAGATGGGAATAGGATAGACACTTTAGATGGGTCTGTGCTGCTCTAACACTTATCAACTTGTATGGAACATATTCTGCTGGAATATTGTAAACCTGACCCTGCAGCTACAACCACTTAATTATTGGACATGTTATGAGAAGTTTTTGGGTTTAAGTACAACATGTTATTACTTATGCAGCATGTAATTACTTTCTATGCTCTCTCTCTCCTCTTGAATATTATTGTGGACAGAATCAGTGGGTAAGTTAATATCATAGTAGAGTTGAATAAGTGTCTCTAAACGAAGATGTCATATCTAATAATCAAAGAGCTATTCCATTATAATTCAGTGTTAATATCTCATTATGTTTTAGTGATATTAACGTAGGCTTTGTACATCATATGTCCAGAGAAGATTTAATTCAACATTGGTTGTTTCTTGCCTTGGTGTAATTTCTAATGTAGTGGGCCAACTAAATATACATAACCTATATATAGCTTATAAAGATTAGGGGGCTCATGCTCTTTATCTGTAATGAGATTTCACTGTCCTTGTGTCTATAATTACTGGTCGCTAAATATACATTAGGACTAAACATTTTAAGTCAATCCATAACCTTATACTTAGCAGCAGTGTCAAATAAGCAATGCTAACATTGGGAAAGAAGAGCTCTAATATACAGGATTGTTGACATTGTAGTTTGTATCTTATCTACTATTAATACCCCACAATGGATATACATCTTTAAGACCAGGGGAAATGTTGTATAGAATTTTAAACGGTCCATGTTTAATGTTAAAATGAGGACATTATGGGGCATATGTATCAAGGTCTGGCGGACCTGATCCGACACTGCGGATCAGGTCCGCCAGACCTCGCTGAATACGGCGAGCAATACGCTCGCGGCATTCAGCATTGCACCAGCAGCTCACAAGAGCTGCTGTTGCAACGCCGCCCCCTGCAGACTTGCGACCAATAGGCCGCCAGCAGAAGGGGTGTCAATCAACCTGATCGTACTCGATCGGGTTGTATTGTGGCGATGTCTGTCCGCCTGCTCGGAGCAGGCGGACAGGTTATGGAGCAGCGGTCTTTGTGACTGCTGCTTCATAACTGCTGTTTCTGGCGAGTCTGCAGGCTCGCCAGAAACACAGGGCCTCAAGCGCCATTCGGAGCTTGATACATATGCCCCTAAGTCACTAAAGTTATTGTTCAAAACGTTAAAAAACTAAAAAACTCGAGCTTATTTGAGCATGAGATCTGGAAACCAACCGAATCTCACATTATAAGCTCTATTATGATCTCACAATGTATGCATATTAAGGACAATGCTGTAAGGTATTGTTTTTTCTTTTTGTTTGTTGCATTATAAACATCTGTATTGTCGAATTTCTTCAATAAAGCTCATAAAAAAAAAATGTATAATTAAAAAAAAAATAATATTTTTTTTTTATATTGCATGTTTAAAAGGTATTTGACTGGAAAGGGTTTAACCCTTTCTATGCGCATTACAAGGTGTTCTCGTCATGTGCATCGCTATCTGTAGGTGCATGAAGTGCCGATCTCAAATGCTGTTTTTGGCGATCCTTCTCACTACAGGCTGGGGATCCATTGGTGGCCTAGTGGGCAGCACTCCCATGCTTCATCATGGGAGTGGCGATGATGTCACCACGTATGCGCGTGGTAACGTCACAAAGGGGCTAAGCCAGGAAGCTCAGTGTAACTGCTAGGGAGCTGGATGGGGGAGGTTCTTCAAACCCCTCAATCTCCGGTCCCATAGCAGCTACAAACCTCCAAGACATGTGCAAAAAAATGTGGATAAAGGGATATCCACGAAAGGAATGCACTTAGCACTCTATGCCCAGACTTGTAAATAATCAGATTTCCGGTTAAAATAAAACATAACTTTTAATTAATATATTAAAAAATGCATCCAACAAAACTCACACACATATAGTTAAAAATAATACTCTGTGAGGCTTCTCCTCAATAGTGTAGAAGAAGTGATGTATATTGTAAGCTTAAGGCCTTATGTAGAAGATAATTTTCACATCACTTCAAATGATTGTAGAATGAAGTTCCCACTCAGTGAAATGTGGTATTCCACTAGTTCTGATACTTACCACTATGTCTATAGTGAGACGGAAATATGAAGTGCTTATGACAGCGTTAACTAGGGTAATACAGTGATTTCCAACTAGTATGTCACACTATCTTTGAATATTTCCATTTGTTAGTGCTCATATTCCTTTAAGTGCAAATAGCCTATGTATGTTATATACATGATTAGGGTAGAGTTAATCCACTCTTACTAAGGTTGGCAAAATAACTCCTAATGTTTCATTAATATATGGAGTAAGTGATCTCGTTTCACCTTGTGTTGCGCTTGTCTTTCTATAATATATTATAGTGCTAGCACTGCAAATATAATAAAGGGTCAGCATCTAGCTATATAAGTATGATACATTAATGTTAATCAAGTGTTGGTGTGAAATGCTTGTGCACATATGTGTACTCAGATATTGGCGTCAACTCCCACTCTTGTGTCACACTTAGCTGTTAAATTTATTCGATTTATTTGACCTAATATATTGTGCTTAGAATGTGAAATGATAGGTAATAACTCGATTTTGTCCCTGTATCACACTGTCCTCTAGTATCCACTACTGAGTAATATATTGTAGGAGCACAGATATCTCGTAACGGTTTGTGGCGTGCTTGCTAGTAACGTAACTGCATTACTAGTTATTCATGAAAATGGTATATCGTATATATATTGCCTGGATAGTGATACTATGTCGTTATTAAGTTGTCTGAATAGATTGATGATCCTGAGTTTATATAACTCTCCAAATGCGATCAGGCAAAACACCTACGCTCGTGGTGGGGAAAACAACATTCCCCGGTACTTCTAGAGACCTTGCCGGGGATCGAACCTGCAACCTTTGGTTGCTACAGAGCTCAGCCACAGTGCCTTAGCATTCTGAGCTATCTGTCCGACATTCAGCGAGGTCTGTCGGACATGATCCGCAATGTCGGATCATGTCCGACAGGCCTTTCATAAATAGGCCCCAAGGCCTCAATATTACAATATACATTACATCACTTCTTACTTCTACACTATTGAAGAGAGGCCTCACAGAGTATTATTTTTAACTATATGTGTGTGTTTTGTTGGATACATTTTTTAATATATTAATTAAAAGTTATGTTTTATTTTAACCGGAAATCTGCTTATTCAAAAGTCTGGGCATAGAGTGCTAAGTGCATTCCTTTTGTGGATATCCCTTTAGCCACATTTGTTTGCGCATATTTAGTCTAATGCAAAGCACCAACCCACACATTTAGTGATATATAAACTGTTACATTGCAACATAATATTTAGTTGCCACAAGGACATATTAATATCAGATAATCAGTGGGGATTGCCAATTTTAGTGCCATTGTTTATTTGTGTCTATACAACAAACCTCCAAGACCCCTCATTTGAAAGAGAATTGCCTGCAGTACCACACAACAGATCTTTCTAAAATAAAGTAGTAAAAAAAGATAGGGATTTGTATGAAAATGGGTCGTTATATATATGTAATAAAAAAAATCTGGTACGTGTAGAGACCCCTAATAAAGTGTACAAGTCCCTCTCTCTAGAATTTTTTGGTTTGTATAGTCAGGTGATCACTGTAGTAATAGTGAACATCTTGCTAGAAAAAAAAAAAAGTGCTTTTATTTCTGGCTCAGCATTTGGGTGTAAAACAGGCTTAGCAGCAAAAGGGTTAAACGTGTGTGTGTGTATATATATATATATATATATATATACATATACACACACACACACACACACTTTGAGTGCGTCCCTTTTTTATATTTATGCAAATTGCTCTTAGGTCTCCCTAAGAGTAATGGGGGAAATCAGACGTGGACCTCTTTGCACACATGCTCTTAGAGATATGCAACTGCACCTCACTGACGAGGCCCGCAGAAGGCCGAAACGATCATCTGGGGTTGTTGTTTCTCTTGTTCAGAGAAGAATTGCCTGGTATTTTGGCGCTGGACTGGTCAAACTGATATGCTACAGGATATTTTTTCTCAGTGAAAAGGCATACACCTAGATTACGAGTTATGCGCGCTATAGGGAAATTAACGAACACAACAAAAGTTGCGTTATTTAACCCTCTATAGTGCAGCCATTACAAGTTTTCAAACAGCCGGCTTGTGCGTGCGATATGGTGGTTTTAAGCTCCATACCGCACACAATTCAAGCCCTGTTTTGACGTGCTCTTGCACGCTTTCCCCATAGACATCAATGGGGAGAGCGGGTCAGAAAAAAGTCTAACACCTGTGATCCCGGAAAAAAACCTCTGTAACGCAGCCCTAATGATGTCTATGGGGGAAAAAAACGTTTAAACCTAACACCCTAACATAAACCCTGAGTCTAAACACCCCTAATCTGTCCCCCACCGACATCGCCAGCACTTGCATAATGTTATTAACCCATATTCTGCCGCCCGCGATATCGCCGCCACCTAAATAAAACTATTAACCCCTAATCTGCCGCTCCCGATATCGCCGCCACTATACTAAAGTTGTTAACCACTATTCCCCTGCACCCCATCACACACAGTATAATAAATCTATTAACCACTATTCCGGCGCTCCCCAACATCGCCGCCACTAAATAAAGTTATTAACCCCTACACCTCTAGCCTACCACATCACTACCACTAAATAAACCTATTAACCCATTAACCGCCAGCCCCCCACATTGCGAAAACCAAAATTAAACTATATTTACCCCTAAACCTAACCCTAACGTAAGCCTAAGCCTAACTCTAACGTAACCCTGTGAAATAAAACCTAAGCTAGCTACAATATAACTAATAGTTATATTGTAGCTAGCTTAGGTTTTATTTTTATTTCACAGGTAAGTTTGTATTTATTTTAACTAGGTAAACTAGTTAGTAAATAGTTATTAACTATTTAATAACTACCTAGTTAAAATAAATACAAAATTACCTGTCAAATAAAACCTAAGCTACCTTACACTAAAACCTACCATTACAAAAAAAAAAACAAAAAAAAAAACTACCATTACAAAAAATAAAAGAAATTATACAAATAAAAATTATTCCTATTCTAATACCCTTTTGAAAAAATAAAAAAACACCCCAAAATAAAAAAGCCTAATCTAAAATAAATTACCAAGGGCCTTTTGTAGGACATTGCCCTAAAGTTAACAGCTATTTTGCTACAAAACAAAACACCCCCTAACAGTATACAACCCCCCACCCCCAAAATAAAAATAAAGTAAAACCTAATCTACCCATTGCCCTGAAAAGGGCATTTGTATGGGCATTGCCCTTAAAAGAGCATTTAGATCTTTTTTCCTGCCCTTAAAAATGCATTCAGCTCATTTATGAAATGACCAATCCCTAATCTAAAAATAAAGACCCACCCCAAAACGAAAAAAATACATTACACAAAATAACAAATTATCAAAAATAATAAAAACTATTCCTATTCTAATACCCATTTAAAAAACAAAATAAAAAACCTAATCTAGAATAAACTACCAATAGCCCTTAAAAGGGCCTTTTGTAGGGCGTTGCACTAAGTTAAACAGCTCTTTTACCTGAAAAACAAATACAAAGACCCACTAACATTACAAAGCCCTCCCCCCCCCAAACCCACAAAATAAAAACTATCTAAAAAAAAAAGCTAACCATTGCCCTGAAAAGGGTATTTGTATGGGCATTGCCCTTAAAAGGGCATTTAGCTCTTTTGCTTTGCCCTGAAAAGGGCATTTAGTTCTTTTACGAAAGCCCAAACCCTAAACTAAAAAAAAAACCACCCCAAAAAAAACCTCTCACTAACCCCTGAAGATCCAATTACAGTTTTTGAAGTCCCGCTTGAACGATCTTCATCCAGGCGGCGATGTCCTCATCCAGGCGGCGGGAAGTCTTCATCCAGGCGGCGAAGTCCTTATCCAGACAGTGAGAATTTCATTTAAGATAGGGAAATTGTAATTTTAATATAAAGTTAGAGGGGGGGGGGGCGTTAGGTTTAGGGGTTACAAGTTTAAATTAGTTTATTGAGATGTGGGGGGCTTGCAGTTTAGGGGTTAATAGTTTAGTTTAGTATATTTAATTGTGGGGGCTTGCGGTTTAGGGGTTAATAGGTTTATTATAGTGGTGGTGGTGGTGCAGGGCTTAATAACTTTAGTATAATGGGGGCGATGTGGGTGGACGGCAGATTAGGGGTTAATTATATTTAAATAGTGCTTTCGATGCGGGAGGGCGGCGGTTTAGAGGTTAATAACTATTATAGTGGCAACGATGTCGGGGAGCGGCGGAAATAGGGGTTACATTTCTTTTTAATAGTGGCGGCGATGTCGGGAGTGACAGATTAGGGGTTAATACATTTTTTTATAGTGTTTACAATGTGGGAGGGCCTCGGTTTAGGTGTCAATAGGTAGTTTATGGGTGTTTAGTGCACTTTATAGCAGTTTAGTTATGAGTTTTATGTAACGGTTTTGTTGCATAAAACTCATAACTACTGCTTTCAGATTGCGAAACGGATCTTGCAACGCAAAACTCGTAATAGCAGCGCTATGGAAGTCCCATAAAAAAACGTAATTTTTACGTGTGCGGGGCGGACGTTGCATTACAGAATAAAAGGCTTGCGGTACAGCTATAATAATGGCTGCGGTGCTGTTTTAATGCTGAAATTACCATATTTTCATTTTTCAAACCCGAACGCACAACTTGTAATATAGCTGATGGTGTGCTAAGAGTATGCACCCTGAGTGGCACTGAAAATGAACAGCAATGGAAGTTATTCTAGCTTTTGTTCTGTCTCAGCTGAGTGCGTATCTCTCTCTTTTTATATGTATGCAAATTGCTCTTAGGTTTTCCCTTAGAGATATGCAACTGCACCTCACTGACGAGGCCCGCAGGAGGCCGAAATGATCGTCTGGGGTTGTTGTTTCTCTTGTTCAGAGAAGAATTGCCTGGCATTTGGCACTGGACTGTCATTGGGCAGGATCAGACTGATATGCTACAGGATATTTTCTCTCTGTGAAAAGGCCTTGGGGCCTATCTATCAAGCTCCAAATGGAGCTTGATGCCCCGTGTTTCTGGCGAGCCTGCAGGCTCGCCAGAAACAGCAGTTATGAAGCAGCGGTCACAAAGACCGCTGCTCCATAACCTGTCCGCCTGCTCTGAGCAGGCGGACAGACATCGCCGGAAATCAACCCGATCGAGTACGATCAGGTTGATTGACACCTCCCTGCTGGCGGTCCATTTGCCGCGAGTCTGCAGGGGGCGGAGTTGCACCAGCAGCTCTTGTGAGCTGCTGGTGCAATGCTGAATACGGAGAGTGTATTGCTCTCCGTATTCAGCGGTCTGGTGGACCTGATCTGACTTTGATAAATCGAGGCCATAGTGTGCTAAAAAAGTATGCATCCTGAGTGGCACTGAAAATTTACTGGCATGGAAGTTATTCTAGCTTTTGTTCTGTCTCAGCTGAGTGAGTCTCTTTATATTTATGAAATTTGCTCTTAGGTCTCTGTCACTGATACCAGGCTTCCAAAGTTAAACCTCCACCCCCTACTACCTAGCCCCCTCCATTTTCTCACTGGATCTGGAATTTTGAGAGCATTTGCAAGCTCCCAGACAGTTGGCTTACTTGTTTTGTGTTCTGTACATCCTCACAGAAGAGCTGATCTCTGACCGCCCAACCCCTTTACGGCCGGCCGGGTTCCGGTAACTACTGGCCACGCCTCCCCGCTACATTCACACCAGGTCGCTCCAGCGGCTCCGCTCTTTTGGGGATTGGTACCCCCTAGGGAAGGAAAGAGATGGGGTGATTACCGGAGGGAAGCTCCCTCGGGATCTGGGGGTTCCGAACCCCAATACAACTCCTTTTTCCCCTTGGCCTTCCCGGTGTACATTTGATCACCCTTAGCTCCGGCCCCCAGCCATGGATCACGTCGCCTTTTGGACTGTAGCATCTGGGGACCGAGGGGCTGCTTCCCCGGGATCACTCCGGAATAGTCACCTTTGTACTACTGGAACTCTATAAGACAATGGACACTATGGGGGGGAGCCAGCCTGTCTGGAGGGGCGGGAATGGCGAGAGATCTGAGGGTCTGATAAGACTCCTTATCAAGATGAGTATAAAAGAAGTGTGTTTCCACAATAAAGTTGTTCTTTGTTTCACCCGAATACTGGTTCTGTCTGGTTATTTGGGTGGGCTCCGCTATAATCACTTTGCTTCGCTACATAGCGGCATGTTCCAGGTAAAGGAAGGACCCTTCGGGCGGAGCTACTAAGCCAGGGTAGACAGAGTCCGTCACATTTGGTTAGCAGCGGTGGGATGCTTCTGTCTACCTAAAACATTCAAACCACCAACTGAAGACCTCTTCGGATGGAGCAGCAGTACGCTGGGCTCCGGAAGAATACCTTGAAAGAGTTGCTGGAAGCTCACGGGAAAGTTGCCGGCAATAAATCCAAGGCAGCAATCATCAAAAAACTAATGGAAGGCTAACGGGCTAACGAGCCGGCTGGTGGGTCCGATAGCGACCAGAGCAGCGAACATCCCAGTGAGGCGTCCACGGTAGAGACAATAATGTCCGAGGTACAGAGGGAGCTCCAGCTGTGAATAGCTCTCTATGACACCACCCCACCAGTGGAGGTAATCACTCAGCTAATAACCGACACCACCCAACTTAAAATAGCAGAGGTCCACAAGTCTATGGGGGGAGCCCCACTGGCTCCCCAGGGTGAACCTCCCCAGCCAAACAAGCTACCTCATGAGGCTTTCCGAGCTTTCAAAGACAATGAGGAGGATATCGACGGCTACCTCCAAGTATTTGAGGCACAGTGCGAGTTGCAGGATGTTGCCAGTACCGATCGAATAACCCTCCTGCACAGAAAGCTGTCCTGACGAGTCCTAGAGGCTCTCAATACTGGTTCCTCGGGAGACCGAAAAAACTATGACCAGGTAAAGTAACATATCCTTGCCCGCTATGGTCTCACACCGGCAGAAGTACCCGGGAACTAAGGAGGCAAGAGGGACTTTTTACGGAGTGGACACACCGGTTCCCCTGGTCCTTGGACTCCAGGTTCGCAGGCTGCCATGTAACTACCCTGGCTGAAGCAAGCCACCCAGCTCATCCTGTTGGAAAACTTTTATAACCACTCCCCGGAGAGGGTACGAGATTGAGGCCAAGATAGGGGGCAGCCAACCAAGCGGCCATCCTGGCTGATCAGTATTTGGATCCCCTGCGTCAGGCCCGTCCTGAACTGCGACCCGCTCCGCTACCACCCCTGCTTGCCACCCCGGCACTTCCCCGAAACTTCCAGACCCTGCCAGCACCTGGCCACCTCTCCAGGACTATCTCACCCCGGGGGTGCTTTGGGTCAAAGATGGGTCATATCCGAAGGTATTGCCCGAAGGGGGAGAAGCTGAAGAATCCTCCTCAGGTTCAGTGGGCAAGGGCCCCAGCTGGAGGCTACAGGGCCGCCACCCACTGCTTGGACATGGAGGGCCCTGCAGATTACGCCAAATGGGTAGCAAAAGATGTTGGGGTTCTACATGAGGTGAACCCCGCCACTAGAAACAACTGCCTGCAACACTGCCATGTCGTCTGGATCAATGGCTGGCCAGCCCAGGGATTACGAGACAGTGGGGCCACTGTTACCCTTGTTCAGCCACACATGGTCACCAGTTCGGACCAAACCGGGAAGTTCCTTGTAGTTCGTGTGGCTGGGGGTACGGTGCTCCGGATCCCTACTGCACAGGTGCACCTGGATTGGAGTGCCGGCTCCCGTGCTTTGGAAGTAGGGGTTATAAACAATTTGCCTGGGACACCTTGCTTCATCCTTTGTATAGGACAGCCCCCTGGATGCTTGCCCTGTCACCACCAGCCAGCAAGCCGGACGGCAGGCCACCACACTCGATCTGGGGACCCAGGTAAGACACTCCGTCCTGACCCCATCTCCTGGGTGTCCCCCACTGACTTCGCCCAGGAGACATTGAGAGACCCGACCCTAGTTCCGTACCGTACCCGGGTAGGGATTGACCCCGGGGGCCCAGAAGGGGATCATTTTGAGTGGGAGAGTGTGCTCCTAGACCGGGTTACCGAGAGAGGGCAGTTGCCCAAACACCAGCTGGTAATACCAGAAATATCAGTACGAGCTGCTGCGTGTAGGGCATGACATTCCCCTAGCAGGACATCTAGGAGTCACTAGGACCCATCACCGACAGACTCAGACCTTCTTTTGGCCGTGGGTTACAAGGGATGTTAGGCAGTACTGCAGGATCTGTGACATTTGCCAGAAGGTAGGACCACTCCAAAGCCTCCTTGCACCTACTCCCCATAATTGACTAACCCTTCAGCAGGGTAGCTGTAGATATTGCTGGCCCCTTGTCCCGTTGCAGCCTCTCCGGGAAAAAGTATATCCCAACAGTGGTAGATTATGCCACCCGGTACCCAGAGGCCATCCCCCTGTCCAATATCCATGCAGAGACAGTGGCGGATGCCCAGCTCCGGATATTCGCCAGGGTTGGTTTTCCCCTGGAAGTGATCTCAGACCAGGAGACCCAGTTCACTGCTGAGCATAGCTGCCGCACCTCCTGTTTGCATACCGAGAGGTGCCCTAGTAATCTAATGGGTTCTCCCCCTTTGAATTAGTATATGGCCAGAGGGTGAGGGGGCCCCTAAACTTATTGAGAGCCCACTGGGAAGGATCAGTGGGGGAGGAAGGACCCTCCATTGTGAGGTACATCCTAGAATTCAGAGAACGACTGAAGGACCTCGCTGAGAGAGTGCGAGAACCTTCAGGTCGCTCAAGGTAGGCAGAAGCGATGGTATGACTGGAATGCCCATAACCGGACCCTAGCAGTAGGGCAGAAGGTCCTGGCCCTGAAACCTGTCAAAATAGATAAGCTACAGGCTTCCTGACAGGGACCCTATCAAGTAGAACAGCTGAATGACACAACCTATCTGGTAGCCAAATGCTCAGATGACCAGGTCCCCTGGACCTTTCATGTGAACATGCTGAAGGGATACCAGGAAAGGGCAGGAGACATAGCCTCCATCTATGCTCCGGCTGTGGAGGACTCAGAGTGTCTTCCCATGCCGGAACTCCCCAGGCGAAACCAAGTGCCCCCAGGCATTTGTGACATCCAGCTAAATGAGAGGCTAGGGAACAGGTCAGACAGGTGCTAGGGAACTGGCGAGACATGTTCTCCACTACTCCTGGATAACACTACGGTAGCAGTGCACCGAGTGGAGTCCCCGGGACAGGTGCCCTTGCGACAGCCGGCGTATCGGGTCTCCGAGGCAGTGAGGGAAAATATGCACAGCAAACTCAAGGAGATGCTGGACATGGGTGTTATTGAACCGTCCAACAGCCCATGGGCATCCCTGATGGTACTGGTGCCCAAATGGGACGGGACCACCCGGTTCTGCATAGACTACCGTAGGCTCAATGAGAGAACCATGACCGACGCCTATCCTATGCCCCGGGTCAATGACCTTCTAGATCACATCGCCCGTGGCAACTTCCTGACCACCCTAGACCTGTGCAAGGGATACTGGCAGATCCCCCTGGACCCGTATGTCCATTCCAAAGTCGGCGTTCATCACCCCCTTTGGCCTATACCAGTTTAAGGTCATGCTGTTTGGGATGAAGAATGCTCTGGCGACCTTCCAGAAGGTGGTAGATCACCTCCTGGATGGCCTCCAGGATTATGTCTGCGCATACCTAGATGATATTGCGATTTACAGCGACACCTGGGAGGACTATTTAGTCCATCTAGGCATCATTCTAGGCCACATCAGGGCCGCCGGTCTGACCCTGACAAATGTACGATAGGGCGCTCGAAGGTCTAGTACCTTGGACACCGAGTAGGCTGCGGGAAGCAGCGGCCAGAGCCGGCCAAGAATCCACCTTCCAACGCCTTAAGACAGCCTTGATTACTGCCCCTATCCTGGCCGCTCCTAACCCAACCAAAAGTTTTAGTGTTCATACAGATGCCTCCATGTTTGGGAGCAGTGCTGAGCCAGGTGGACGAAGAAGGGCACAACCACCCCGTAGCCTACATCAGTAGGAAGCTGTTACCCAGAGAGGTAGCACTGTCACAGATACCAGACTGCTAAGGTTTAACCTCCACCCCCTACTACCTAGCCCCCTCCATTTTCTGACCGGATCTGGAATTTTGAGAGCATTCAAGATCCCAGACGTTTGGTTTACTTGTTTTGTGTTCTACATCCTCACGGAAAAGAGCTGATCTCTGACCACCCAGCCCCTCTCTGGCAGGGCTCCTGGAACTACCAGCCGGCTGCGCCTCCCCTAATAACCGCTAACATTCACACCAGGTTGCTACAGCGGCCCTTTACCCCAGAGCTCCTCTCTTTTGGGGATTGGTACCCCCTAGGGAGGGCAAGAGGTGGGGTGATTGCCAGAGGGGAGCTCCCTTGGGAACTGGGGGTTCCAGACCCCCCTAAAACTCCTATATCCTCTTGGCCTTCCTGGTGCAAGTTTGAACACCCATAGCTCCGGCCCCCAGCCATGGATCACGTCACTTTTTGGACTGTAGCATCTGGGGACCGAGGGCTTTCCAACGACACCCTGGAAGTGTCACCGATTTCCTGGGATCACCCCAGAATAGCCACCTCTGTGTACCACTGGGACGCTATAAGACAATGGACACTATGGTGGGACGCCAGCCTGTCTGGAGGGACGAAAATGGTGCAAGATCTGAGGGTCTGATAAGACCCTTCTTTGCGGAACTACCCAGTTGGGGTAGCCGGAGTCCGTCACAGTATCCCTAAGAGTAATGGGGGAAACCAGACGTGGACTCCTTGCACACATGCCCTTAGAGAGATGCAACTGCACCTCACTGACGAGGCCCACAGGCCGAAACAATAGTCTGGGGTTATTGTTTCTCTTGCATGGTATTTTGACTATGGACTATCATTGGGCAGGGTCAGACTGATATGCTACAGGATATTTTTTTCTCTGTGAAAAGGCATAGTGTGCTAAGAGTATGCACCCTGGGTGGCACTGAAAATGAACAGGCATGGAAGTTATTCTAGCTTTTGTTCTGTCTCAGCTGAGTGCGTCTCTCTCTCTCTTTTTATATTTATGCAAATTACTCTTAGGTCTTCCTAAGAGTAATGGGGGAAACCAGACGTGGACTCCTTGCACACATGCAACTGCACCTCTCTGATGAGGCCCACAGAAGGCCGAAATGATCGTCTGGGGTTGTTGTTTCTCTTATTCAGAGAATTGCCTGGTATTTAGATGCTGGACTGTCATTGGGCAGGGTCAGACTGATATGCTACAGGATATTTTTTCTCTGTGAAAAGGCATAGTGTGCTAAAAGAGTATGCACCCTGAGTGGCACTGAAAATGAACAGGCATGGAAGTTATTCTAGCTTTTGTTCTGTCTCAGCTGAGTGCGTCTTTTTTATATATATATATATATATATATATATATATATATATATATATATATATATATATATATATATATATATATATACATACATACATATACACATATACATACACACACATACATAAATACACATTGGAGCCCTTTCCAGTCAAACACTTTATCATATATCATATCCCCTTTTAACTTTTATACCAATGTTAATATGTTTTATATGTGATTTATGGGAATTTTTTAACTCTTACACTTTGCTTCAATCTTAAATCGCACTTCATAGTATTCCAGTGCAGTTTCGGCTTTCGCTCAAGCGCAATTAATAACTTTCAACTTGAAATATAATTAGCGTTCCACTTGCAATCTGGCCTATAATTTGTACAATGCTTTGCAAAAGTATTCACCCCCCTTGACTTTTTACCTATTTTGTTACATTACAGCTCCATGTTTTATTAATATGAATTTTATGTGATGGATCAGAACACAATAGTCTAAGTTGGTGAAGTGAAATGAGAAAAATATATACATAAAACTATTTTTTAGAAATAGAAAACAGAAAATTGGCATGTGCGTATGTATTCACCCCCTTTGTTATGAAGCCCATAAAAAGCTCTGGTACAACCAATTACCTTCAGAAGTCACATAATTAGTGAAATGATGTCCACCTGTGTGCAATATAAGTGTCACATGATCTGTCATTACATATACACACCTTTTTTGAAAGGCCCCAGAGGCTGCAACACCTAAACAAGAGGCACCACTAACCAAACACTGCCATGAAGACCAAGGAACTCTCCAAACAAGTAAGGGACAATGTTATTGAGAAGTACAAGTCAGGGTTAGGTTATACAAAAATATCCAAATCTTTGATGATCCCCATGAGCACCATCAAATCTATCATAACCAAATGGAAAGAACATGGCACAACAGCAAACCTGCCAAGAGACGGCCGCCCACCAAAATTCACAGACCGGGCAAGGAGGGCATTAATCAGAGAGGCAGCACAGAGACCTAGGGTAACCCTGGAGGAGCTGCAGAGTTCCACAGCAGAGACTGGAGTATCTGTACATAGGACGACAATAAGCCATACGCTCCATAGAGTTGGGCTTTATGGCAGAGTGGCCAGAAGAAAGCCATTACTTTCAGCAAAATGGCACGTTTTGAGTTTGCGAAAAGGTATTTGGGAGACTCCCAAAATGTATGGAGGAAGGTGCTCTGGTCTGATGAGACTAAAATTTAACATTTCGACCATCAAAGAAAACGCTGTGTCTGGCGCAAAGCCAACCCAACACATAAAATCACCCAAAGAACACCATCCGCACAGTGAAACATGGTGGTGGCAGCATCATGCTGTGGGGATGTTTTTCAGCAGCTGGGACTGGGAAACTGGTTAGAGTTGAGGGAAAGATGGATGGTGCTAAATACAGGGATATTCTTGAGCAAAACCTGTACCACTCTGTGCGTGATTTGAGGCTAGGACAGAGGTTCACCTTCCAGCAGGACAATGACCCCAAACACACTGCTAAAGCAACACTTGAGTGGTTTAAGGGGAAACATGTAAATGTGTTGGAATGGCCTAGTCAAAGCCCAGACCTCAATCCAATAGAAAATCTGTGGTCAGACTTAAAGATTGCTATTCACAAGGGCAAACCATCCAACTTGAAGGAGCTGGAGCAGTTTTGCGAGGAATGGGCAAAATTCCCAGTGGTAAGATGTGGCAAGCTCATAGAGACTTATCCAAAGCGACTTGGAGGTGTGATTGCCGCAAAAGGTGGCTCTACAAAGTATTGACTTTAGGGGGGTGAATAGTTATGCACATTGACTTTTTCTGTTATTTTGTCCTATTTGTTGTTTGCTTCACAATATAAAAAAAAAAAAACATCTTCAAAATTGTGGGCATTTTCTGTAAATTAAATGATGCAAATCCTCAAACAATCCATGTTAATTCCAGGTTGTGAGGCAACAAAACACGAAAAATGCCAAGGGGGTGAATACTTTTGCAAGGCATTGTAATACATAAACTGTAGATAAACACAGTGTATACACATGTACAATATACCCACAATCCCCCAGCTCCTATTGATGTATTATTCATGTCCTAGTTTCCCTTTTGTATTGTAACAAAAGAGGTTAAATTATGGTTGACACGTGTAAATTGTATAACCATTCAATACTGTGTAAACTTTGCATTCGGTGCTTCCGGATGCCTCCAAATGCAGAAGCAGCTGCTTCCGGTGTTCGGCTCTTTTTAGAGCCGGATTTCTTCTTGTGAAAGTGCAACACACTGAGATCTGTGCAAATCCAGATCTTAGTGTGTTGCACTTTCACAAGCAGAAATCTGGATCCATATAGAGCCAAACACCACCAATGCCACCTTCTTCCTCATTTGGAGGCATCCGAAACCTCCGACCGCACAGGCCCAGTAAAGGTATAATTTGCAATACACCTGCAGTGCAGGTAGCAAAGCTGCTTTTAAAATTCTGCCACATTGTCAGAGAAACATAGCCTTCCTCAGAGAAGTATAGTAAAGTGCCTCTTGGCGATACTGCCTTCAAAAACTGCTTTCAGCCCTTTCTAATATTTCAGTGTCAATCTTGATTGCAGTACGGATCCGTTTTTAAAGCAACCTTCACATGCATAGAGCTGGCAAGATAAATCAGTGAGACTGGTGTAAGATGCTTAGAGAATATCGTTGTGAGAGAAATAGACACACACCCTGGAAACCTCTTTATTAAGCCCATGGAACTTACCTGCTCCTCCCACTTTCTGAAACTGCCAATAGAACAAATACAAAGTGCAATGCGAGATACACAGAAATATACTAAGTATGATCCTAATTTGTTAAAAAGTTTCACAAAAACTTTGAAAAGCATAAAAAGAATTTGTAAAACTACAATCCTAAATACACTGCTATATGCAGAATCTAAATTAGCTCAAATATAAACTAGCAAGTGCAAAGGACAACATCTTAAATCTAAAAATAATATATAGCACAAAATGTAAATGCAATATAACTGTCATGTCATGCAGTTCTATATTGCACTGGGCTTGTCTCTCCTTCACATACAGAAATGCAGGGAACGCCCCTTAAGAGAAGTAAAGCAAAATGTGCCTTTCTAGAATCTTATAAAGTATCTTGCAGTGCTGGAGGACCATTTTAGATCATCTCATCTGAGCATAGATCTTTAGATCATCAGGTCCATTGGGAGAACAGTGGAAAATGAACATTTATAATCTCTTTCCCACCCTTAACTGGGAGTTTGATGTCCAGCACTTAAATTTTCATTATAGGTGGGTTACAATGTGCAAGATCAACTATTTCAAATGACAAAGTAAAGACAAAGGCGCTATTTGTAATACATTATAATGTGTAAAATGGATAATTGGGAACCCACTGTTCTTTAAAAGGCTATTTCTGTTACAGTCCTATATTACCTTTTAACGCCAGAGGGTATTTCCATAACTTCTTCACTGACACCTAGTGGCTATTTTGTGAAATGTGGCAGTCATGTTTAAGTAGACCGTTTTAATAAAATTACATACAATCAATCCAATAAGACAACAGAGTGGAGGGGATGTTATCCACAGTACAACTTTATAAATACATCTAAAAAAAAATGGCAACGTGCTACATGTCACCAGACTCTCCCCTCCCCCCACACCCTGACATACAGACATAGGGGACCCGGTGACGGATCACAGAGAATGGCAAAAGGGGAAGGATCTTATACAGAGAAGGGGAGAAGGATGCTTTGGGGGAGGCCATCACCCCCCCAGACAAGGCCACTGATGTTGTAGTGGTTGTGTGTTCAGCACCATGTGAATTCTTTTGTTGCCAGAGACCAGGTAAACAATGTATGACTGGACTCTACGACACCAAAAACATGAAGGTTCTCCCACAGCAACTGCAGAAGTGCTCTGAGCCCTGGTCAAATAAAATGGTATCTACATCCATTAAATATCTTTAATTCAGCAAAAAATGGATTATCCCCCTATTATAGGATTTTTACATTTTTCTATAGGTAGCATAAAGGGGTAAGACATATATATGTCTTTATATTTGTATCACCACTTGAGGTACAGTATAACTCGATACTTAGAGGGACATGAAACAATATTTTTTTATTTCATGATTCAGATACACAATATAATTTTAACAACTTTCCAATGTACTTCTATTATCAAATTTGCTTCATTCTCTTATCCTTTGTTGAAGGAGCAGCAATGTAGTACTGGAATATAGCTGAACACATTGGATCAGCCAGTCAAGAGGCATACATGGTAGCCAACAATCAGCAGCTAGCTCCCAATACTGCATTGATGCTCCTGAGCCTACCTATGCATGCTTTTCAACAAAGGATACAAAAAGAACAAAGCAGATTATATAATAGAAGTAAATTGGAAAGTTGTTTAAAATTGTGTGTTTTATTTGTATTATGACATTTTCATTTTGACTTTACCTGACCTTCAAGCCTTTATATTTACAGAATTACTAAATCCCATATAACCACTCCCAATAAATTATTCCATAAGCTGTATTTCATATTTATGTGATCAGACTCATGAGTTATACAAATTTGTACAGAAACCTGTGAGAGATCTGCCTTTTTTTGCTGAATTTTCATTACTGTATTACCGTGTCCTTCCCACCCATCAGATGGGAGATTTGCATATATGGAATTTTGGACAATCACATTTTCCTTCCTGACACGGGGTTAAATGGAGAAAGCAAAAATGTGGGGGGAAAAATGATTGATGGATGTAGAATGTGGGAAACACAAGAAGACAATAACCAAGGGGCCAATTTAGCGTTTTGCCATCAGTTTAGAATTACATGATACAAAGTTTGCAAGGAACAAGAATAAAAATAATTTACAGAAATGTAAGAAGTGGCGCTGTACAATTTTAAAACCATTCATTTAATGAAGAAGAGATTAAAAAGTTATATTAAGCAATATTTCAATATGATAGTCTCTAGAGCATTTACAATTTTAAGTTCTGGTTTGTGGGGTACATAAACCCAGTGTTAATCTGCTATGGTTTTTCTGCTTGAAAAAATAATTTGCAATAATATATATTGTCTGGTTCAGAGAGGAGCAAAATAAATTTGGTTCTTAAAATAAGAACAGTCTTATAAATTAAATAAGGTGCTAATGTAAGAGAGGTGCAACTGTTTTGCACATACTGATCACTATAAAATATTTTAAGAACAGTTAAGTCTATGCTCCGCTACCAGACACAATATCATTGATTTGCAAAATGTAATTTCCCAACTTTAAATATATCTTTATATTACTAGATTCAAATAACCCTAAACCAGGCCCCAAAGTAAGAGAGAAATGGAGGCACATGGAATGATTCATTCTTTTTCACATCTAAAGTATGAAAGGGGGTAGTATCATAATGTGGCTCTTTGCATTCACAACAGGGTTGTTCAACTGCATTATTTATGGTATATCCTATTGCATTTGTAAACTTTAATGACAATTAGTTTTTTTTGTTATCAGTCAAGAAGCTTACAGCTGAAACAGAATCTAGCCCTTTGCAGACCCTGCTTAAACACAGGTGGGTCACAAGTACCCCAGTCATTTTAATGTACAATTTCTTTTATCTGTAAATTACTGGCTCTGAAGGACTACAGTTGGACAGCCCTCATAAAACAATGAACAGGCTACTAATGCAGAAATGCATTGTTCTTTAGGCTCGCATGGGTTGGCACAGACAAACATAGCTATGCAGACATACAGGTTGGTATAAAGAAAAAAAAAAGAAAAACTAACCAATGTTTATGAACACTGGAGCAATGGGATGTCAAATACCAAAACAATGTATGACTCAATAGGGTCCTTAAAGGATGACTCTGCTTTTAAATCATTGGCTTTCATCTAGGCCTATAATCCAGCTTGGGTGGGGAGCAGACATGTAGCCAGGGAGACAATACATGACCATACCTATTCATTTTGCTTTAAAAGGACATAAAAGTTAAAAAATAAAGTGCTCTGTATCACTAGAGGAGATTATTTTTCAACACATAGCACCCTGTCCTGTTTGCTCACTGGGGTACAACTAATAGAAGAGAGACTAAAACAGCATTAACCACAAACTACTGGACCCTTCAAAATGATATGAGTAGATCAGCAATATAGAGCAGTTTATTATTTGTCTCTTAGGTCCATTTTGATATTTGTCTTAATATAATCAAAAACTGGAAATATTTATCTAGATTCAGAAAGCCTAAACGAGTCCATTTCCTAGAAATTATGGGACACTGCTCCACATTGTTTTACTGATCTCTGATAGGGTTATAACCACACTGAGCATGCATTGAGCACCCAGGAAGTAGGTAACCCCTTTTTTTACAAGGCTAGAGAAGAAAAGAGGATCTGTGCGTTGTAATATTCTGCCCTCTGGAACAAGCTGTGCAGAAATCCCTTTCCGCTGCCACCCAGAAGTGAGCACCAGATTTCAGCACCAAGGTCCCAGGGGCTGGTGTATGCCCCCAACACTTTAGAGAAAGTGCATAGCCATTAAGCACCTTCTCCTCCTTTCTGTGCGTTTACAGGAACATTTACCTCCTACATAACAAGGATCATAATAAAGTAAAATGCAGCACAAGTCCCAGAGCATTAATAAGAACGTATTATATGCTATTGGAGGCATTGTTTATATAAGCAAAACAAAAAGACTTAAGTCCAAGCCTGAACTATTATCTTTTTTTTTCTATTTAGAGGCACGTGTAGAGCATTAGTTAATACATCAAGTCACTAACCTGAAGGGCTGAGTGCCCCTTCTCTGATTCTCACAGTGTGCCCTATTCATGCATCAAGCCACCTTTGTCACTTACTTGAAAACAAAGTGCTGTTCTTTAACCACTAAGTGAAAAAGCTATTTTTTACTTGTAAATTGCTCTACTAACAAACACTTATACTGAGTTATTCCTTTACCATGTTTATATTGCTTTATCTGAATGCTGCGAGTTATTATTAATGCTCTGTTTGCTGTTTCCCGCTCCCAGCGGCACCAAATTAGATAAAAACATCCCCTAAATAAAACCTAGTACATAAGGCTAACCAACAGTTCCTCAGAGATTCCATAATGACTGCATGGTGGGAATGTCCCGAATACAGTGGTTGGCATCATGCATGTCAAAAGGTTCAGCAATGATGGAGCCCAGCATGACGCCACTGTTGAGGGATATATGCCATACCCACGGCCATCAAAATAAGAGATGTAATCATGGCAATACAAGTGCACACAGTGCCATGGGTATGAACGGAGGGAGGCACTGGTAGTAGATGCACCTTTAACTTTTCTTATATTAATGTTGATGCCTGCCATTTCACCAGTAAATTATGATGACAACCACAATAGCATGTGATCTCTGTTGCAGTTCCATTAGCCACTGAGCCATGTTTAGGAAGTACAGTTATTCTAATAACAGTCATAAACAATTCCCATCCCGCCCTGTGACCCTCCCACCAAATTATCATGTCCACTATTTTTTAACAACTCTCTTGTCTTTTATATCCTTAACAAAGAGACCCTCTCATGCAGATATTCCTTAGGGGGCTAGACGTGAGATCCAAAAAAGTAATCAGGTCATACTCGTGTGTAAAAACAAAGGAAGGGGGGGGAAATAACATTGACCATTCCCCCAAGCCAGTTCTGCGCATCAGCCAAAAGGGGAGAAGTATTTTGCGTTCCCCTTCTCCCAATTCCAAAATGAAGGTGATGTTGAACAATTAAGGATGTTAACAAGGAAAGCCAAGTTTGTCCTTGGTGCTTTGATTAAGAGGCTCCGGGGCCTTCATTCTCTTTCTGTGTGGCCGTGTTGATGGCAGATTCTGCCTGTGCGAAGTTAAAACAAGTGTGTGCAGGATAGCAGCTTGCCAGACCTGGATCATTTAGATAGTAGAGGTTAGATCACTGTCACAAATTGTGTCTCTGTCTGGAGACTCAATAAAGTTGGCTGCCTCTTGAAGTTTCAGGAGCATTGCCATCTGTAAATAATGTATAAGAACGTTAAATGCTAATGAAAGCTGCCTCTGATCCTTTTTCACAAACCCACATTAAGTAGCATACCCAAATATCAACTTTAAAAGGATACTGGACCATATTTTTTTCTTTCATGATTCAGATAGAGCATGCCGTTTTAAGCAACTTTCTAATTTACTCCTATTATCAATTTTTCTTCATTCTCTTGGTATCTTTTTTCATAAAAAGCAGGAATGAAATCTTACAAGCAGGCCCATCTTTGGTTCAGCACCTGGGTAGCGCTTGCTGATTGGTGGCTAAATGTAGCCATTAATCAGCAAGCGATATCCAGGGTCTGAACCAAAAATGGTTCCTGCATTCTCAAATAAAGATACCAAAAGAAAAACAGAATTTATGCTTACCTGATAAATTACTTTCTCCAACGGTGTGTCCGGTCCACGGCGTCATCCTTACTTGTGGGGATATTCTCTTCCCCAACAGGAAATGGCAAAGAGCCCAGCAAAGCTGGTCACATGATCCCTCCTAGGCTCCGCCTTCCCCAGTCATTCGACCGACGTAAAGGAGGAATATGCATAGGAGAAATCATATGATACCGTGGTGACTGTAGTTAGAGAAAATAATTCATCAGACCTGATTAAAAAACCAGGGCGGGCCGTGGACCGGACACACCGTTGGAGAAAGTAATTTATCAGGTAAGCATAAATTCTGTTTTCTCCAACATAGGTGTGTCCGGTCCACGGAGTCATCCTTACTTGTGGGAACCAGTGACGTGCGGTGAGGTCAGAGGCTGGTGAGGCAGTGGCCATGATATGCGAGACACACGTATATGCACACATACATGCTCTCTCATAATTACACATGCACATACAGATGATCTCTCTAACACACACACACACACACGCAAACACACACACACCTGCTTTGTCACTCACACATGCTCTCATACTTACACATACAGATGATCTCTCACAAACACATACACACATAGATTTTCTCATACTTACACATGCACATACAGATGATCTCTCTCTCACAAACACTCACACAGATGCTCACTCATACTTGCACACAAACACACATGCACACAAAGATGCTCTGTCCCACACAAACACAAATGCTCTCCACCCTGCAAAAATCCTCCATCTGTGGAGGTTACTAAAGATGAAGATACAAAGTGAATTCTAGATTTTGGGTACAATAAAAGGCTAACAACCCCTAGCAAGTAATGTTTCCACTAAGCAGAACATACAGGAGTTTTCACGTGTGATTAGACTCAATGCTGTAATTTCAGCACTGTGGTTACTGCTTGTTTCACTGTCTTATTTTTAATGAAATATGGTGTTTCCTGAATGCTTGCTTAAAAGTTCCCTTTATATTATCAATATTAACCAGTAGCCACATAATTTTCCAGCAAACCTAAGAACATTCTATTAGCTGTTATTTCTTCTGGAGAGAGTGATGAAAACAGTGGGAATGAGATAGTGGAAGAAAGGGAATGGAAGGTGAGAGAAAAGAGAGAGAAGGGGGAATGGAGAGAGAACATGTAAAGTGGAGAGAAATATACAGGGAGAAATGGGGAAGTGAGAGAGGACAGAAATTAAGCAAATAAAGAAAGGTAAGAGAATGATGAGGGAGAAGAGGAAGAGTTGAAGAGGGAGGGGGTAGAGAGGGGAATAAAGTATGGAGAAAGTGTAAATAGAGTGAGAGAAGAAAGATAGAGAAGGGATATAGAATGGAGAAAGTTGGATCAAAGAGAGAATAGAGAGCCTGTATAGAGAGAGATGAAATGGGGGCACAATACACAGGGGAAGAGAGAGAAGAAGATAAGAGTGGGAGAGACAGTAAGATCTGAGAGTGGAGAAAGAGCGAGAGAAAAGAAAGAGGGGGAACAAAAAGAGGAGAGAGTAAGAAAAAGAAGAAATACATACTTTTTTTCCCTTCAGTCACACATTCAACACAGTTCCCTATGCAAAGTATAAACTCTCATGTCCCTCAGGGGAAGACTTCTGTGTGTGTATATATAGGACTTGCATGTATGTGTATGGCTGAGCAACACAATTATTTTACATTTATGTCAGTATAACAATCTTGCTAGCAGTATGTACCACTCTACAGACCTGATAATGTGCTGAAAAAGCAAAAGTATTACCCCCCTGCACTCAATTTAATTGTTTTATAAAGAAACTAGGTGAACATAACAATATAACTCAGACAATTTTTTACATTAATTAATCCAGGTGATTCACTTTTTAACAGGAGACTTGCATAGCTTCCAAGGATAAATTACTCATTTTAAACACTCCAAATCACTTGCTGGCTGCTGTTCTGAAAATCAGCATTTTATTTCCTGAGAGCTGGCTGTCATAACCACTTGACTACACACAGTATATATAGTAATAATACACATACTGTGCCATTGATTAACTAGTGTGTCTCATGTTAGCCACATTCATTTAACTTTTCTTTATGGGGCAGCTCTCATTTTTATAATGCTCAAACCTAAAGCAACAGAAAACTATCAGCTCATTCAATTATACCACTGCAGTCCTACTACTGCACAAACATTATCTGCAGGAGAAAAATCAAGTCCTGGTGTTGATTCTATCAGGTAAAAAAAGAACTGCAGGAATATTGTGGTTTCCCTTTAAAAGCACAACACTGTAATGCAATTAATTGGCTTGATGTGGATATATACACTTAATCTGAGGTCAGTTCTTCGATCACAGAAGTGCTAACTTAAAGACCTATAACATCCCACTCCTGAACTTCAAGAGCCCCAAAGCATTGCCCTCCTTTCAGCAGCATTGTCATGTGCAAAGCCAAAACACATAAAGTTCCAATGTTAAAACCACCTTCTTAAATGAATTGTCAACTCCCACCTCACAGCAAACATCTTTCCCCCGGTTGTGCAGTTTCTGCTAATGGCAGGTTATAAGGGGATTACATCCAGTAAACAAAGGCTGAGGCACCCTTCAAGTACCAAGCAAACAGATAATATGCCCATATCCAAAGAACAGATCTCACCCATGTGCTGCCATATTCACTGACAAATACATAGGAGCAGACATGTCTAACAGCTATATAGCTAATAGCTGTAACCCCTTGCATACCAGAGGGGTTAGGAAAATATTTACACAAGCTTGTTTAGCAGCATTGCAGCATTGATAATATGAGGAGCACATATTTTCACATATGTCTAATAAGTGCCCCGGCAATGCATGTTGGGACTGTATAAACACATACAGCGTATGTGACCGCGCACACACATGACTATCAGCATAAATAAATAATACATCATACATATAGCATACAGGAATATTTCACGGCTTCTGCTGCTTTGTCAAAGCCACTCAGGCTATAGGTAGTTATAAAATAGCAAATCACGATGGAATAAAATGTAAAAGCAGTGGAGATCAATAAGATCATTTGATAATATAAACTCATACACTGTTTTTGACCGCGCACAAACATATCAGCATGCACAAATATTAAATCATACAGCAATGTACCTAGACTCACTAGTGTGCAAGTGGTAGTGGGTTGTGTAACTTACTCTCTCAGGCGGTGGCCGGCTCATCAGAATAAAACAGTGTGGGGAAAAAAAAGTAGTAGAATAGATTACTTACCCAATACCAAAAAGTAACGGTCCTCAGCGGGTGCGGCTCACTCCTTGGCTGCTTGACACTGATTGCGTTGGATCTTCCTTCCAGCAGCCTGGCTTCTCACAGTGCACTGTCCACGTGACTCAGCTGAGGGCTCCAAGGTTCCCTCCAGCACTTCCGCACACTGCTCCGCATCGTCAGCAGTCACGTGACATGACTGATAAGACTGCTGCTGTTTGGCTCCCCAAGGCTGCTAGAAGAGCAGCCTCAAATGGGAGCATATGGGTTCCGCTTTTAGGCACCAGTGGGTGGCGCTGGCTCAGTTGTGGCTCAGGCAGGAATGTTGTGCAATGGATGGAGGACAG
This sequence comes from Bombina bombina, assembly GCF_027579735.1. Lineage (NCBI taxonomy): Eukaryota > Metazoa > Chordata > Amphibia > Anura > Bombinatoridae > Bombina > Bombina bombina. The sequence goes on along the minus strand of NC_069501.1, from coordinate 515,212,900 downwards.
CGGACCAGCTCGCTGCCTACCTTCTATTACGCAACATGGATGATACCATGTATGCCGGACCAGGGGGGGGGTGGAAAAAAAATAAACATTTTTTTTTTTTAAATAATAATAATTCTAAAAATAAATGTTTTTAGTCATTAGGACAGGTGAAGCACTGCCTCACCTGCCTCTAATGACTGCACGTCACTGGTGGGAACCAATACCAAAGCTTTAGGACACGGATGATGGGAGGGAGCAAATCAGGTCACCTAGATGGAAGGCACCACGGCTTGCAAAACCTTTCTCCCAAAAATAGCCTCAGAAGAAGCAAAAGTATCAAATTTGTAAAATTTGGTAAAAGTGTGCAGTGAAGACCAAGTCGCTGCCTTACATATCTGATCAACAGAAGCCTCGTTCTTGAAGGCCCATGTGGAAGCCACAGCCCTAGTGGAATGAGCTGTGATTCTTTCAGGAGGCTGCCGTCCGGCAGTCTCATAAGCCAATCGGATGATGCTTTTAAGCCAAAAAGAGAGAGAGGTAGAAGTTGCTTTTTGACCTCTCCTTTTACCAGAATAAACAACAAACAAGGAAGATGTTTGTCTGAAATCCTTTGTAGCCTCTAAATAGAATTTTAGAGCACGAACTACATCCAAATTGTGCAACAAACGTTCCTTCTTTGAAACTGGATTCGGACACAAAGAAGGCACAACTATCTCCTGGTTAATATTTTTGTTAGAAACAACTTTCGGAAGAAAACCAGGTTTAGTACGCAAAACCACCTTATCTGCATGGAACACCAGATAAGGAGGAGAACACTGCAGAGCAGATAACTCTGAAACTCTTCTAGCAGAAGAAATTGCAACCAAAAACAAAACTTTCCAAGATAATAACTTAATATCTACGGAATGTAAGGGTTCAAACGGAACCCCTTGAAGAACTGAAAGAACTAAATTGAGACTCCAAGGAGGAGTCAAAGGTTTGTAAACAGGCTTGATTCTAACCAGAGCCTGAACAAAAGCTTGAACATCCGGCACAGCCGCCAGCTTTTTGTGAAGTAAAACAGATAAAGCAGAAATCTGTCCCTTCAAAGAACTTGCAGATAATCCTTTCTCCAAACCCTCTTGTAGAAAGGATAGAATCTTAGGAATTTTTATCTTGTTCCATGGGAATCCTTTCGATTCGCACCAACAGATATATTTTTTCCATATTTTATGGTAAATTTTTCTAGTTACAGGCTTTCTAGCCTGAATAAGAGTATCAATGACAGAATCTGAGAACCCACGCTTTGATAAAATCAAGCGTTCAATCTCCAAGCAGTCAGTTGGAGTGAGGCCAGATTCGGATGTTCGAACGGACCTTGAACAAGAAGGTCCCGTCTCAAAGGTAGCTTCCATGGTGGAGCCGATGACATATTCACCAGGTCTGCATACCAAGTTCTGCGTGGCCACGCAGGAGCTATCAAGATCACCGAAGCCCTCTCCTGATCGATCCTGGCTACCAGCCTGGGGATGAGAGGAAACGGTGGGAATACATAAGCTAGGTTGAAGGTCCAGGGCGCTACTAGTGCATCTACTAGAGTCGCCTTGGGATCCCTGGATCTGGACCCGTAGCAAGGAACCTTGAAGTTCTGACGAGACGCCATCAGATCCATGTCTGGAATGCCCCATAATTGAGTTATGTGGGCAAAGATTTCCGGATGGAGTTCCCACTCCCCCGGATGAAATGTCTGACGACTCAGAAAATCCGCTTCCCAATTTTCCACTCCTGGGATGTGGATTGCAGACAAGTGGCAGGAGTGAATCTCCGCCCATTGAATTACTTTGGTCACTTCTTCCATCGCCAGGGAACTCCTTGTTCCCCCCTGATGGTTGATATATGCAACAGTCGTCATGTTGTCTGATTGAAACCTTATGAATTTGGCCTTTGCTAGTTGAGGCCAAGCCTTGAGAGCATTGAATATCGCTCTCAGTTCCAGAATGTTTATCGGGAGAAGAGATTCTTCCCGAGACCATAGACCCTGAGCTTTCAGGGGTTTCCAGACCGCGCCCCAGCCCACCAGACTGGCGTCGGTCGTGACAATGACCCACTCTGGTCTGCGGAAGCTCATCCCTTGAGACAGGTTGTCCAGGGTCAGTCACCAACGGAGTGAATCTCTGGTCCTCTGATCTACTTGGATCGTCGGGGACAAGTCTGTATAATCCCCATTCCACTGTCTGAGCATGCACAGTTGTAATGTTCTTAGATGAAATCGCGCAAAAGGAACTATGTCCATTGCCGCAACCATCAAACCTATTACTTCCATGCACTGCGCTATGGAAGGAAGAAGAACAGAATGAAGTACTTGACAAGAGCTTAGAAGTTTTGATTTTCTGGCCTCTGTCAGAAAAATCTTCATTTCTAAGGAGTCTATTATTGTTCCCAAGAAGGGAACTCTTGTTGACGGGAATAGAGAACTTTTTTCTACGTTCACTTTCCACCCGTGAGATCTGAGAAAGGCTAGGACAATGTCCGTATGAGCCTTTGCTTGCGGCAGAGACGACGCTTGAATCAGTATGTCGTCCAAGTAAGGTACTACTGCAATGCCCCTTGGCCTTAGCACCGCTAGAAGGGACCCTAGTACCTTTGTGAAAATTCTTGGAGCAGTGGCTAATCCGAATGGAAGTGCCACAAACTGGTAATGCTTGTCCAGAAAGGCGAACCTTAGGAACCGATGATGTTCCTTGTGGATAGGAATATGTAGATACGCATCCTTTAAATCCACCGTGGTCATGAATTGACCTTCCTGGATGGTAGGAAGAATTGTCCGAATGGTTTCCATTTTGAACGATGGAACCCTGAGAAATTTGTTTAGGATCTTGAGATCCAAAATTGGCCTGAATGTTCCCTTTTTTTTGGGAACTATGAACAGATTGGAGTAAAACCCCATCCCTTGTTCTCCTAATGGAACAGGATGAATCACTCCCATTTTTAACAGGTCTTCTACACAATGTAAGAATGCCTGTCTTTTTATTTGGTCTGAAGACAATTGAGACCTGTGGAACCTTCCCCTTGGGGGTAGTTCCTTGAATTCCAGGAGATAACCTTGAGAAACTATTTCTAACGCCCAAGGATCCTGAACATCTCTTGCCCAAGCCTGAGCGAAGAGAGAGAGTCTGCCCCCCACCAGATCCGGTCCCGGATCGGGGGCCAACATCTCATGCTGTCTTAGTAGCGGTAGCAGGCTTCTTGGCCTGCTTACCTTTGTTCCAGCCTTGCATCGGTCTCCAGGCTGGCTTGGTTTGAGAAGAATTACCCTCTTGCTTAGAGGATGTAGAATTTGAGGCTGGTCCGTTTCTGCGAAAGGGACGAAAATTTGTTTTATTTTTAGCCTTAAAAGACCTATCCTGAGGAAGGGCGTGGCCCTTTCCCCCAGTGATGTCTGAAATAATCTCTTTCAAGTCAGGGCCAAACAGCGTTTTCCCCTTGAAAGGGATGTTAAGCAATTTGTTCTTGGAGGACACATCCGCTGACCAAGACTTTAGCCAAAGCGCTCTGCGCGCCACAATAGCAAAACCTGAATTTTTCGCCGCTAATCTAGCTAATTGCAAAGTGGCGTCTAAGGTAAAAGAGTTAGCCAATTTAAGTGCTTAAACTCTGTCCATAACCTCCTCATAAGAAGATGCTTTATTGAGCGACTTTTCTAGTTCTTCAAACCAGAAACACGCTGCTGTAGTGACAGGAACAATGCATGAAATTGGTTGTAGAAGGTAACCTTGCTGAACAAACATCTTTTTAAGCAAACCCTCTAATTTTTTATCCATAGGATCTTTGAAAGCACAACTATCTTCTATAGGGATAGTGGTGCGTTTGTTTAGAGTAGAAACCGCCCCCTCGACCTTGGGGACTGTCTGCCATAAGTCCTTCCTGGGGTCGACCATAGGAAATAATTTCTTAAAAATAGGGGGAGGGACAAAAGGTATGCCGGGCCTTTCCCATTCTTTATTTACAATGTCCGCCACCCGCTTGGGTATAGGAAAAGCTTCGGGGGGGAACCAGGACCTCTAGGAACTTGTCCATCTTACATAATTTCTCTGGAATGACCAAATTGTCACAATCATCCAGAGTAGATAACACCTCCTTAAGCAGAGCGCGGAGATGTTCCAATTTAAATTTGAATGTAATAACGTCAGGTTCAGCTTGTTGAGAAATTTTTCCTGAATCTGAAATTTCTCCCTCAGACAAAACCTCCCTGGCCCCTTCAGACTGGTGTAAGGGCATGTCAGAACCATTATCATCAGCGTCCTCATGCTCTTCAGTATCTAAAACAGAGCAGTCGCGCTTTCGCTGATAAGTGGGCATTTTGGCTAAAATGTTTTTAATAGAATTATCCATTACAGCCGTTAATTGTTGCATAGTAAGGAGGATTGGCGCACTAGATGAACTAAGGACCTCCTGAGTGGGCAAGACTGGTGTAGACATAGAAGGAGATGATGCAGTACCATGCTTACTCCCCTCACTTAAGGAATCATTTTGGGCAACATTATTATCAGTGGCATCATTGTCCCTACTTTGTTTGTCACATTCATCACATATATTTAAATGGAGAGGAACCTTGGCTTCCGAACATACAGAATATCGTCTATCTGATGGTTCAGACATGTTAATAGGCATAAACTTGATAACAAAGCACAAAAAACGTTTTAAAATAAAACCGTTACTGTCACTTTAAATTTTAAACTGAACACACTTTATTACTGAATATGTGCAAAAGTATGAAGGAATTGTTCAAAATTCACCAAAATTTCACCACAGTGTCTTAAAGCCTTAAAAGTATTGCACACCAAATTTGAAAGCTTTAACTCTTAAAATAACGGAACCGGAGCCGTTTTTACATTTAACCCCTATACAGTCCCTGGTATCTGCTTTGCTGAGACCCAACCAAGCCCAGAGGGGAATACGATACCAAATGACGCCTTCAATAAGCTTTTTCAGTGGATCTGAGCTCCTCACACATGCATCTGCATGCCTTGCTTCTCAAAAACAACTGCGCATTAGTGGTGCGAAAATGAGGCTCTGCCTATGACTAGAAAAGGCCCCCAGTGAAAAAGGTGTCCAATACAGTGCCTGCCGTTTTTTTAACAGAATTCCCAAGATTAAAAAAAACTCTTCAAAGTTATAAACCATTAAATATGCTTATAAAGTAATCGTTTTAGCCCAGAAAAATGTCTACCAGTCTTTAAAGCCCTTGTGAAGCCCTTTATTCTTATATTTAAAACTAAGAAAATGGCTTACCGGATCCCATAGGGAAAATGACAGCTTCCAGCATTACCAAGTCTTGTTAGAAATGTGTCATACCTCAAGCAGCAAAAGTCTGCTCACTGTTTCCCCCAACTGAAGTTAATTCATCTCAACAGTCCTGTGTGGAAACAGCCATCGATTTTAGTAACGGTTGCTAAAATCATTTTCCTCTTACAAACAGAAATCTTCATCTCTTTTCTGTTTCAGAGTAAATAGTACATACCAGCACTATTTTAAAATAACAAACTCTTGATTGAAGAATAAAAACTACATTTAAACACCAAAAAACTCTTAGCCATCTCCGTGGAGATGTTGCCTGTGCAACGGCAAAGAGAATGACTGGGGAAGGCGGAGCCTAGGAGGGATCATGTGACCAGCTTTGCTGGGCTCTTTGCCATTTCCTGTTGGGGAAGAGAATATCCCCACAAGTAAGGATGACGCCGTGGACCGGACACACCTATGTTGGAGAAAAGAAGAAAAATTGATAATAGGCGTAAATTCGAAAGTTGATTAAAACTGCATGCTCTATCTGAATCATGAAAGGAAAAAATTTGGGTTCAGTATCCCTTTAATGTACTGACCACAAACACATGAAACACCACACCCTTTATCTACTCCCCTCCCAAACACAACAAACATTAACATAACGCAGGGCATTACCAATGGGTCCGTCTCCAGGGATGCAGGTGGGGAATCCTTAACATTGTGGTCTCTTGATGGTGATGCAGATATGTGGGTACCTATGCTGGGCTGGGGTAAATGCAAGAGCTTGGATTGGTCTTGTTGAGCAAGGGGCCAGGGCAGTGTATCCCTTACCCACTCCACTGGGTCCTCCCATGCTGCCTTGAGGCCATGAACCTATAAGAGGAAAGGAGACATAAGTGGAACAATGAAATTGATATCCTAGCTTTAAACAAATAATATATAGGGTGGTTGTCTAGCTTTGATCGATTTCAGTAATCCTTGAATGGAAAATTATGAAATTTGATCTGCATATTATTTGTAATGCTATGTTTGTTGCAAACTCTTACAGGCAAGAAGTAGGTTAAAACAATCAATGTCCCAATAAGTGTGTAAGCTGACCCACAATTCTTAAAATATTCCATATAGCTTGTATATCAGGAATGTCCTATATTGATTAGATAGCGTCTTCATATTAAAGTCTTAATAAGCCCAATTTGCCTATTGGATGGAAAAAGTGTGTGTGTAAGTGGTTGTAGTTTGTTGCGTTTGCGTATCTGTAGGTGCATGACCATTTGCTTTCCACCTAAGTTATGAAGGTGACAATAGGTAATACATGTAATATATTTCACCTTGATTCCATCCTTGGCCCCCTCTTGGAGGTAAGGGATAATAGAATTATTCCAGAGATCAATAAACCAGACACGGAAATCCTCAATCTCAACTGGACAAGACAAGAAGAAGCAGGGACCTGTGATACCAAAAGAACAAACATATGAAGGTTCTGTAGCATAAACATACTGTTGTCATACTCCATAAGTGCTCTTGTTATAAAATGATTAAAAGGAAAAAGAAGGAACAGTTTCCATACAGTTTACCACTCCGCAGAATTCTTTTTTATTCAGGAAGCAAAGAGTTACTACAGTAATCTGTCTAAAAATAAAAATGTGAAAATAATAGTTCCTCTCTCTTCCACTTAAAGGGACATAATACTCATATGCTAAATCACTTGAAACTAATGCAGTATAACTGTAAAAAGTTGACAGGAAAATATGTAAAAAAGGAAGATATTTTACCTCACAATCTCCTCAGCTCAGCAGAGTAAGTTCTGTGTAAAAAGTTATACTCAGTTACTGCCCAGCTGCAGGTAAAAAAACAACAGCAGCCAATCAGCATCAACAGTGCTGAGGTCATGAACTCTTTTACTGTGATCTCATGAGATTTCACTTAACTCTCATGAGATTTCATTGTAAATTTCCTTACACTGAATAGGGAAATAACATGAGAGTGCACGATGCTCAACCCTTCGGCTGTCCCGGGACAGACATAC